>NC_142525.1:28935716-29060716 GCF_964205215.1 Stylophora pistillata
TTGGTTTTGCTGTGATGTTATTGGCTGTAAGACTCAAGTTACGTAAGTCGGTCGTGATTGGTCTGTTTCGGTCTGTCGGTAAAGCTAGGTTGTTCTTTTTCGGTCGTTTGTGATGTTTATGTCGTGAATGAGTCGTTTGTATGGGGCGGGTAGTTGTTGACATCTGTTTAGGGGAGTCTGTTCTAAGTTAGTAAACCAGCTTTCCAGAGTCAGTCGTTGAAAATAGTCAGTGCTGTAGGTTAGGCATTGCGCAGAGTCCCAGTCAATGTTGTGGTTGGTAAGTCGATGGTGTTCAGCAATGTGATTGCTGACATCACCTTTCCTCGTCGCCCGTCTGTGTTCAGTCAGTCTTGTTGTGAGGTTTCTGCCAGTCTCACCGATGTAGGAGGCTTGGCAGTCGGAACAATTGATCTTATAAATCGTTCCCTGTCTGTTCCTCGGTTCGTCTTTGTCTTTAACGTTGGTTAGTAACTGACGTAGTGTGGTGATGGGTTTGTGGGTGACGCGGATATTGAAGGGTAGTAAGATGCGCGAGATGTTTTCATACATGCCTTTTATGTACGGTATGGTTGCTGTAGTCGTAGGGGTTGCGGTGTCGTTTGTTTCGGTAGTGGTAGTGGGTCGGTGAGTGTTTCGTCGGATGAAGTCGTTGTTGTAGTTGTTCTTCGTAAAAACACGGTGAAGGTATTTGTTCTCGTCGGATAAGCTGTCTGTCGAGTCACATACTAGTTGTGCGCGTCGTCTTAGAGTTCTGATAGTTGTGGCTTTGTGTGATGTAGGGTTGTAGGATGACTCGTCTAGTAATCTGTCGGTGTGTGTCGGTTTCCTGTAAACTGTCGTTCGTAATGAGTTGTCGTTGTGGCTTACCAGGCAGTCTAGAAAAGGAAGTTTGCCATTTTCTTCGACTTCTCTGGTAAACTGTATGTCAGTGTTTTGTTCGTTAAGGTGGTGGTGGAATGCGTCAATTTCGTCGTGTCGAACGGCGGTGAATGTGTCGTCAACGTAACGTAACCAAAGCGGTATCGTTTGTCGGCAAGTCGAAAGGGCGCGTTCCTCGATGTTCTGCATCACAATTTCTGCTATAACAACAGAAACTGGAGACCCCATGGCAGTGCCGTGTAACTGTTTGTAGTGTTTACCGTTGTACTGAAAGTAAGTAGACGTTAGGCAAATGTTTAGCAAGTCCATGATGTCGTCTGTCGGTAGCGGTAGTGGGTCGGTAGATTTTCGGATTGCAGTCTCAGTGCATTGTAATGCTAATTGAAGTGGAATACTTGTGAACAGTGATTTCACATCAAATGACACTAGTTTGTAGTCGTCAGGTATCTGAACAGTCTTGGTAGCGTTAATGAAGTCTTCAGTGGATTGTAGTTTATGTCTGGATTTGTCGGTTAGCGGTTGTAGTATTGTCGTCAGGTACTTGGATAGTTGGTATGTGGGAGAGCCACAGAAAGAAACAATAGGTCGCATCGGGAAACCAGGTTTGTGTAGTTTCGGCAAACCGTAGAGTTTCGGTGGCTGTGGTACCGAGCACCTCAGTCGATAGTACCGTTGGGTGTCAAAGGCGTTCCAAGTACCTGACGACAAGTACCTGACGACAATACTACAACCGCTAACCGACAAATCCAGACATAAACTACAATCCACTGAAGACTTCATTAACGCTACCAAGACTGTTCAGATACCTGACGACTACAAACTAGTGTCATTTGATGTGAAATCACTGTTCACAAGTATTCCACTTCAATTAGCATTACAATGCACTGAGACTGCAATCCGAAAATCTACCGACCCTCTACCGCTACCGACAGACGACATCATGGACTTGCTAAACATTTGCCTAACGTCTACTTACTTTCAGTACAACGGTAAACACTACAAACAGTTACACGGCACTGCCATGGGGTCTCCAGTTTCTGTTGTTATAGCAGAAATTGTGATGCAGAACATCGAGGAACGCGCCCTTTCGACTTGCCGACAAACGATACCGCTTTGGTTACGTTACGTTGACGACACATTCACCGCCGTTCGACACGACGAAATTGACGCATTCCACCACCACCTTAACGAACAAAACACTGACATACAGTTTACCAGAGAAGTCGAAGAAAATGGCAAACTTCCTTTTCTAGACTGCCTGGTAAGCCACAACGACAACTCATTACGAACGACAGTTTACAGGAAACCGACACACACCGACAGATTACTAGACGAGTCATCCTACAACCCTACATCACACAAAGCCACAACTATCAGAACTCTAAGACGACGCGCACAACTAGTATGTGACTCGACAGACAGCTTATCCGACGAGAACAAATACCTTCACCGTGTTTTTACGAAGAACAACTACAACAACGACTTCATCCGACGAAACACTCACCGACCCACTACCACTACCGAAACAAACGACACCGCAACCCCTACGACTACAGCAACCATACCGTACATAAAAGGCATGTATGAAAACATCTCGCGCATCTTACTACCCTTCAATATCCGCGTCACCCACAAACCCATCACCACACTACGTCAGTTACTAACCAACGTTAAAGACAAAGACGAACCGAGGAACAGACAGGGAACGATTTATAAGATCAATTGTTCCGACTGCCAAGCCTCCTACATCGGTGAGACTGGCAGAAACCTCACAACAAGACTGACTGAACACAGACGGGCGACGAGGAAAGGTGATGTCAGCAATCACATTGCTGAACACCATCGACTTACCAACCACAACATTGACTGGGACTCTGCGCAATGCCTAACCTACAGCACTGACTATTTTCAACGACTGACTCTGGAAAGCTGGTTTACTAACTTAGAACAGACTCCCCTAAACAGATGTCAACAACTACCCGCCCCATACAAACGACTCATTCACGACATAAACATCACAAACGACCGAAAAAGAACAACCTAGCTTTACCGACAGACCGAAACAGACCAATCACGACCGACTTACGTAACTTGAGTCTTACAGCCAATAACATCACAGCAAAACCAACCGATCATTTCACACGAACTGGAATAAGAACATTCTACTGACAACAATCATTCACTTGACTCTGATGATGACTTCCGCACAGGTTGTCGAAACGTCAGTCACTGCCACCGACAACAGTCCTTCTCAGGACTACACTCACCCGGACGATCAGACTACACCTTCACATGTTACCCCCGGGTTCAAACCATTTACTGCAATGATAGAATTATCATTTTCAACAAGTGCTACTGGTAGCTAAACCAAGAAACCTTAATTTCAAAGGAAATATTTATTTAAACCTAAATCTGATGCATAAAATTTGATCTTCCATGGTTTTTCAAAGACTAGATTTTATTATACGCTTGTTAAGTCACAATTCAAAGGATGATTCCATCCATGGTGTCCTACCGGTTGTTTGACGAATGGATAGGGCTATCCGTATCCCTTTCAGTGAATAAATATATTTCTTGCATGAAAAGACAAGATTACACATCGTTACCTGAAGTATGAAATAGATATGGCTACCAAGGCAACAATGGTACTGCCTTTTATCCTGCCTTCTTGTGTGTTTTTGGTCATAAGGAGATCATATATGTGTGTGTGTGTTTTTTTTTTTTTAAGAAAACATTCTTCAAGGCTTCTGGAGCTGCACTAACAGTTCATTCCACCAAAGAGACAACTAATTATGCCCGATTATGCCGGCTTCTGGTGGATGTCAGTTCACACATCCTGAGAGAGACTTTTGACAAGAAGCGTCCACCAGGAAATCTGGATACAGTCTTGTTAAGTCCTCCAGTTCACAATGCTCTACAACTATTTAGGAATAAAAAGGTTTTGAACCCATCGCAATGGGGTAAACTGTATCCTGCTATCAAATCGTCAGTCTCATCGCAGCATTTCGATATCACCCTACTTATGGTTCTACTGAGGAACACTTGTAACCTTGTTACCCCTTCAACTGGCTGGGATACACTTCCTCCTGCAGCAGACACAACCCTCGAGGCAGATATCATTCGTATCAAGTGCTACAGAAACACAGTTTATGGTCATGCCACCGAGGCCTCAATTGATGAAGCAACATTCGATCAATACTGGATGGACATCCAAGATGCACTAGTGAGACTGGGAGGAGTCGGATATCAGAGTGTTATCAATGATTTGAAAAAGGAAGGCATGGACCCGGAGATTGAGGAGCATTACAAAGAGCTGCTCAAACAGTAGACAATGGATGAAATGAGCATTAAGGAAAGATTGGATGAAATTGAAGAAAAGCTTTTGAGGAAGATGGATGAATGTCGAGAATCCATATCAAATCCTCAAAAGAATATAGGAGTTGAAGGTAACCTAGATTAATGTGCTTGAGATTAAATGTTAGACCAGGAAATTATAAAGTAGGATGAAACAAATTGGAAAATAACAACTTCTTATTCTATGAGTATTTTTTAGATGTTTAAGCATTTCTAAAACCAGCTGACATCGAGCAAAATTTAATAGTTTTGATAAGTTCATGAATTCCCCCCCCCCCCACCTTGAAAATATATGAAGTGATGACATCTACCAATGAATGATGATCAGTTATAGTGGGTCAGGCCATTACATCTCATAAAGAGAGGGAAATGGTTGAAAGGAGTGTGGGAACTTTCTTTACTTTGTGACTAGTGGAGCCGTCGGTATTCTCCCAAGGGGAATTGTCAAGTCATTGCATCCGTTTAAATACCTTTTGCAAACATTTAAGGCAAGTCTGGTATTTACTTTTCAGATGCAGCAACATACACAAACGCACTAAAAGAATCAATCAAAAGCCAAACTGAGTTCCACGCTGTAGCTTCTCCCACCTCGTCCAAGGTAAGAACAGATGATATATTCACAAGCATTCTTATACAACATGGACGAAAACCGGTAAAATACCTTGGTATGCAAAGAAAGAAACGCCTTCATCAGTACGGTCAAGTAAGTGGAAAGCCAGTCAAACTCTGTCAAGAAATTTTCACTTCTGATACCGATCGTAGAGAGGAAAAGAATCCCAAATCTGTTCTTGTCACCGGAAAAGCAGGAATTGGAAAAACGCTCTTTTGTCAAAAGTTGATGCGAGATTGGGCAGACAACAAATTGTTTCTATCACGAAGAGATTCTCTCTCTCCTGATTTCAAGTTCGCTTATCTACTGACTTTTCGTCAATTAAATCTACTCAGAGACGATAAATTTACCCTAAAGGAAATCTTCAATTGATCTTCTGCGCTAGACGACCGCTCCACTATTGATGACTCTTTCTTCGAGTACATTGTTGATCACTCTGAGGAGGTTTTGATTATCATCGACGGGTATGACGAGTACGCACAACAACAATTCATCGCAAAGGATTTGGATGACCGATATCCGAATGATGCTCATGAGAAAATGCCAGTAGCAGCTCTGTGTGCCAAGCTACTCAAAGGAAAAATCTTGAAAGGCTCGGTTGTCATGATAACATCGAGACCCGACGAATCGGATGACATAGAAGTCAAAATTGGTTTTGACTGATGCGTTGAAATCACAGGATTTTCCAAGCTACAGGTAAAGGAATACATCGAGAAACATTTCCAAGAAAATGAAGTCATGAAGAATACTGTGATGGATCACATCACAAAGAATGACAATCTTGTCAGCTTTGCCCACATTCCAGTTCTTTGTTTTCTGATGTGTTCGTATTTTGAGTATTTCTTAAAGGAATCGACTAACACTGATACTCTCCCGGTCAATATGAGTGACATTTATTTTGAAGTGGTTAATATGTTTTTGACAAAACATTGCAAAAAGGGAGGAACCCTTCCCAAAGTAACGTTGGAGAAGTTGTCCGAGTTGGCAGCTAATTTTCTCTTAGAAAATAAATTTCTCTTCACTGTCGAAGATATGAAGAACTTTACTGTCGAAGAAATCGAAAATCTGAGAGCGAGCGGCCTCCTTCATTGCGGTCCTATTTTTAGAAAAACATTTTCTGAAACGACGAAGTACTTTTGTTTCACACATTTAACTCTCCACGAATACTTAGCGGCTCAGTGGTTTGCGAAGAGCAAAGAGATCCCTTCCCTTGGAGATGTGTCAGAAATGGTATTCATATTCATGTCCGGCATCTTATCAAAGCAAAACGACAATGCTTTAATGCAAACGTTGATTGAAAGACTCGATCCGCAGCCCTGGAGAAACCTGCTTGCTTTTAAGTGTCTCACAGAGTATCAAGACAAAGAATTTGCTCAAGGGATAGTTAAGACACATTGCAATGCAATCTGGGACCACGAGGGAGACATTAGATTTGAAGAGGTGGTTAACTTGGACTGTACTGCTGTGTCTTTTCTGTTAGATGTCATAAGCTCATTGAATATTGTGGAAACTGCTCGAAAGAATCAAACATCTCTTCAACAGACACGCATGCCGTTGTCACGCGGGTCCCAACTGCCCTTCGGGTTATTTGGGATGCTGGGCTGGAATGTGGTGCAAACCGCAGATACGCCCAAACGGTTAACTCTCGACGGGTGTTTTCTATCTCATGATGGATTACGAAGAATCTGTGAGGCGCTTGAGAATGAGTTTTGTCCCATTACTGGATTAGTTATGACGACATATCCGTCGACTGGTAAATGGATTTACACCATTGTAGAGATGTTACCGCTTTCAAATTTACTTGAACTGCGCTTGTGTCACGCTCGTATCACCGATGATGATGTTGTCAGTCTATGTGAAGCATTGCAGACAGCACCATGTCAAGTCAGCACATTAGATTTGACTGGTAATCAGATCACCGATTCAGGTGTTGTCAGTCTAAGTCAAGCATTACATGCAGTAACATGTCAAATCACCACATTACATCTGAAGGCTAATCAGATCGCCGACGCGGGTGTTTTCAGTTTAAGTCAAGCATTACAAACAGCAACATGTCAAGTCACCACTTTAGATCTGAAAGGTAATCAGATCACCGATGCTGGTGTTGTCAGGCTATGTCAAGCATTACAGTCAGCAACATGTCAAATCACCACATTAAATCTGAGTGCTAATAAGATCACCGATGCTGGTGCTGTCAGTCTAGGTCAAGCATTACAGACAGCAACATGTCAAGTCACCGCATTAGATCTGAGTTGGAATAAAATCTACGATAATGGGGTTGTCAGTTTACATCAAGCATTGGAATCGGCGAATTGTCCACTCGAGTCGTTAAATTTGGATTACCAAGGTCGGTAAGAGACGCATCAGAAGTCTGTTAAAGACAACCGCATCTTGATCTGGGTGGAAAATTGTTTTGCAGACACACTATGACAATGAGTACAACATAAGTTGTTTACGCATCTAAAAAATTTTGAACAAACAATTCAAACGATGGTGTTAAAGTATAATTAAGAAACGTCATCATGTACTTTGAATCACTAAATATTTCCTAGAATGTATTTTTTAAAGCAACCGTGTAGGATCTATTCCCCAGAATTTTTTTTTTTTTTTTTTTTTTGGTGATATGTTCGTAATGATGGAAAACATGACCTTTTTGGTTGATCGCGACCCCGTCTAAAATACAATTGTTAACTGTCGCTTCTTATTACACCTTGCTCCCACCACATGATATCTACTAAACTGGAACCATCTGACCTATATTCCCTCATCCCAACCCAGTAAGTAAAAGTGTTTCGCTTTCTGTACAGAGCGGGTATAAAAGGCTACGAATGAAAATGTTACTCACTCCAACCGGCAGTTAGTGCACGTCATCTAAGCCCTCCACTTCTCTTATTAAACCGATCATTTATGAGGTAAAGGGTCGGATGAATTATTCTCGAAAATTTTGACATTATGCCTGTGAGCGTCACCCTTGAAAACGTGGTATTATGCCGAAAATTGTAAGCCAAATTTTCCATTATGCTTAAGTTGGTAATTCTGGCCTGACTGATTTTATAAAGCATTATTCGTTCACTTGTGCTAAGAATAATTGATATCCTCGTATTTGTTGATTTGACTACTTGTAAGCTGCCAAATCAATAGATTAAAAAATATTTAATTGATTTGGAAATAGATTTTAAAATCTTTCTTCGAATGAATATTTGACGAGTGGTGAAGTTTATTCAATTGTTTTCTTTTCTAAGAGGAAGCTGTTGCCGAATGCCTAAAACAAAATCAGTTCCTATCTTTAACAGTTCACCAAGTGTCATCCAACTCTGCCGAAAAGCAAAAGTGGTCATCGGGATCTGAAGACATATATTCTGCTTTCGAGAATAAGTTGCTAAAATTAAACAGGGACTGACAACGACAAGTAAAGAAAAAGGAAAAAAGGAGTTAGTTGCTATCAAGAAAAAGCACCTCCGACGGGACTCGAACCCGCAATCTTCGGCTATCTGGTGCTCACCCGGCACATCCGATTAGGAGGCCGACGCCTTATCCATTAGGCCACGGAGGCGAGCATATCATGAACGTGTTATATTTGGATTTTAATCCTTGATCCTACAATGAGTGCTGCAAAGCGAATAGCGCGGCTGCTAAGCATCTCGTGATTCCTTTCAACTGTAGACACGAGAAAATGGTGAGTTTACAGAACAAAATTGCCGACTATCGTCTCTTTAGCAATTATTTATGAAATTTTGGTATGGTTTACTTTAGGAGAAGGCTTGAAGGAAATAGCCTTCCTCAAACTAGCCTGAAGGAAACCTGGGTTGTTACTGTGTTCGCGAACGACAGGAATCTGCTGGCGTAGAGATTCAAAACGTTTTTCGGGCTAACAGCAGCTAAACTCTATGCTCTAAATGTGTTTGAGAAACGTGATTTCGATGTTATTAGAATTTTATGTACTAAATAGTACTAGAAATTCGTGTTCTCTCGCACTTTTTGGGAAACGAATATTTGGACCTGCCACAGTCTAGCACTTTCTCCAAAAAATGTGTTCGTTTCTAATCTGACTCAGTAGAGCCTGCCTTAAATTCTAGAGACAAATAGACAATTTTGGGTTTAGTTGTCCTGTTAGTTGTCAAAGAAAGCAGAATGTTAAAGAAAGAATAATTAAGACGCCAAGAATTATGGAGAAAGACCTGCACTTAATTCACATGTTTGTAGCCCTAGTTTGTAAGTCTTGCCTTAAAAATTTAAAGTGACATACATTCAAGACTCTGAATGTTCTTTGTCCTCTCCCAACTGAAAATTGTGGTAGTGATGGTGGTTGTTAATTCAGTGTTATTTAAACTGTTGGCACTGACATTTCTGTACTTGTGTCGTCTGTAACTGAAGGCAGTTCCTTTCCCACATGGCCTGGACAAAATACCTGATGTGCAGGGGTACCTGGTAATCAATTCAGATGGGGCAGTGCTTGCAGTAAGTACAATATTAGATACCCATAAAGTAGTTGATTAACTAGGCATGCCTGATTGGGCAAAAAGCAATCATACTAGGAGTAATGATTACAAAAGCTGACGTTTCGAGCGTTAGCCCTTCGTCGGAGCGAAGGGCTAACAAGACTTGAATTGTTCTTCCTTGGTTTACTGGGTTTACAATCCACTCTGGATTTATTTACAACTATAAAAAGGCTTGGTTATAAATTGTCCTCCACTTTTAATTTCTTGATCTCTCTTTTTTATCCTTGACACCTTGTGGGTTATTTAAACAATAGACTGCACTTTCCCAGTGGGTTATTTTGCTGGTAAACTGATAGAAAGTGCAGTCTATTGCTTTTATAAAATAAACCTTAATTTTACTATTGGCTTACTTGTGCAATACACAATAGGTTTTTGACCAATTGGGGTATTGTATCAGTTGTATCATCTCAGTTTTTTTTATGAAAGGCAATTAATGGATAGAAAGAGCCATCTATGACATGTTATTATCCAGCTACACTCCAAAGGGTACAAATAATGAGCAAGACAAGTACAAATATCACGCAGTATTTGTACTTCAGAGAACTGGTTAACAGGTTTTCTCGCATCACGCAAGCAACAAATTGGATTGAAGTTACCAAAAAAAAAAAAAAATGGTGGACAATTGAGATCATTTTTGTGACGAGGAAGAGTCAGAATGGCTGGTGAATATTGATCTAAGTTTATTGGATAAACCGAAGCAGTTAGATGACAATGAAATTTCATCATTTATTGAAATAGAAAGAGCAACATGACAACACCCCAATTCTGTTCTGCCTTGCATACTTCTGTCACGCACTCCCCGTAAATTAATATCCACGAAATTCATCCGCACTGAAATTACAATTTGGCGTGTTGGGTAATAAATAACTTATTAGATATTTTGGTGTGTAGTATTGCTGAGTATTTTTACTCGTTATTTATATTTTGACTCACCCTATGGACTTGTCAAAATATGGCACAACTCATAAAAGTACTCAGCGATAATACACAACAAAAAGTCTAATAAGATAAACTTTATACTTAACATGGAGTTATTGGTCACTGGATATGAACTCTCAGAATAGAGATGCCAGAATGACATCATACAAAATTATTCCTTGAGCAGAATACTTAATGGACCCAGATGTGATTAGCATGTGACTTCTGCCAATAATGTTCATAATTAAGTTATCTAGCAAACAATTGAAGAGAAGTAGAGAGGAGAACTAACAGTCAGATCTTGGGAGTTCAAGGGTTTTTAACAGGATCATATTTCACGTGTAAGTTTAAAAAAATTATCTCAGCCCAAGTATAATTATTTTCCTGTTAGTCATCAGGTGATCTTGAAAATGAAGAAAACATTGCTGCTATCGTAACCAGGATGCTTCAAACAGCGACCAAAATACCAATTTCAGGAGATAGAACTCAGACCTTGAAGAGAATGTCAGGTATGCCAGCATAAGATGCGACTACCATAGAAGATAATTATAATATATAACTAGACAATTTTCAAAACTGGATTCAAGAGTAAATTTTTAAGGGCCTTAAGGCTATGTTGTTTTCCTGGATAATTGAAATTTGTTTTGAATCAGATGAAGGGTTTATTAAATAAAGCAATTTTCAGTTGAGACTTGAGAGTAATACAATATTGCTATGTTATCACTTCACTTTGCTCTGTGATTGGTTAAGAAAAGTGATGACATCTCAACCAACCAATCTGATGCAAAAATAAAACCTCATGACAATCTGATGCAAAAACAAAACCTCATGAAAATCTGATGCAAAAATAACACCTCATGACAATCTGATGCAAAAATAAAACCTCGTCATATGTTTTATCGTGCTTCAGGCTTGTCATCACTTCGTGTTTTCATTTTTTTCTTGTGTTATTTTCCTTTCTTCTGACTGGTTAGTAGCATTAAAATTATTCTCCATCCTATATTCAGGGCTCTTAAACAGATTCAACTTATGCTCTCATGCTGAAAGTATTATTACTTAATATGCATTTAAGGTTTCTGAATTAAACTGTTGATTTTAAGGTACTTGTTACTGTATCTTCAGGTAAATACCCTTTGAATTAAATTGATTATTCTTCTAAATATAATTTACCCCTTATTCTTGTTGTACTTGCTTTGCACACTTTCCAACAGTGGAAATTAATGCTCAGAATAAAGGAATTCACGTGTTAGCTACTTCATTTTTTCACATTTTTTCAGGGGAGCACCCCCCTTAAAACTTCCGTTTTGAATTTTTTGTAAGGGTGAGGAGCAATTGAGTGGATTGCATTAAAATTGTAATTTATTTTCCTAGTGATTGTAACTAGAAGGAATTAGTGCTCACTACCATTCATGATTGGGGGAAGTTTGCATCCTTTTAAGTCTATTCCACTGTAACAGTGTAGTGGTACATAATTATGTAAAATCTCTAACGTCATTCTAATTCACTTGCAGTGTGCTATAGAGACTTCACATTGATGGCAACTGTATCAAATCAGAAAATATTTGTTGTCAAGAGACCTTTGAAACAGGATAGTGAATAGAAAATAAATTAAATGGTATGAGTAAAATATAAATTCACAGACATCTTCTGACATTGATCAAATATTAAGTCACCAGTGTATGTGAGTTTCAATTATCTGCTAAGAAATAATGCTCAATCAGGAAATTTCTCCTCTTTAGAAATGTTCATACAATAATTTTGTTGTCGTCTTGATCTTGATTGACAGTGTTGCTTTTTTAGTACTTTTCTTTTTCCTGTTCACACGTTGCACTTTCATCTGCAAGAATGACTCAGCTTGTTCATGTTGACATACTTAAACCCCTCCCTCTCTTTGAGAAAGGGGCCCTTGTACATCTTACTGTTAGGGTAAAAATACAAAATTATGAAATATTTTCTTACATGGAATGTTATTTGAAATAAACTAAAGGCTATTTAGCAATGTTGACAATAAGTTTGGGTTGGGTTTGAGTCACTTTTCACCAGCTTCAACCCATTCATTCTAAGATCTTAATAGAAATTCTCCTTACTGTCTGCCACACAATTCTTGGGATATTAGTTTGGAGAATTGGGTATTTGATCAACCAGTAATCCCTTTATTGTTATTTTTCGTCTTGGTCACTAATGAGAGTTACAAGGATTGATTGGTGTGTTCAGATCCTTGCTCTTATGGTGCCCAACACACAAATCGCAACACATAACTTTAACCCTTTACACTGTGACATCAGTATGCATATTCTCCATATTGTTCTCTATGCATTTCCAAAGGTGCTGACAAGGAGAATTTGTATGTGTAATCAAATGGCGACGAGTGAAATTAGGAAATAATTTCACGCACGTTTTGTCAAAATTCTTGTAATTTCCTGAGCCTTTAGGTGAGGGAATTATCAGAATTTTGACAAAACATAAGTGAAATTACTTCCTAATTTCACAAGAAAACCATTTGATTACCTTTTAATATCGTGGGTGACAAATTGCGTCTTGTTTACACACGGAGGCTTAAAATCAGTCGAGTACTTTATCCAACTGCTCAGGAAGAATCATCTCCAGGTTTTTCTTAAGGCTATTTTTGTCACACCACTTCTCAAAAACTTGCACCCAGTTAATTGTGCTCTTTTGCGTATTTAAATTCTTGGCCGCTTCTTTTAATTTCGTAACTTCAAGGGTCACCATCTTAAATCTCGACGCCATATTGGCTCTGATCGAGATACAAGAGATGTTACTATGGCAATTTTGTAATTTCACATGTGAAATTAAAAATTAATGCTGAAATTTCGCACTAAAATTAAGGAGTAATTTGTCTCTATGGTATTAGTTTAACAATCAAGAGCTTCTTAAATTGGTGATCATTTCCTTTATTCTCCTGACCTTAATGTGTGATTCAGGGGTGATATGGTAAGGAGATATTAGATGTTAGTCACTCTTAGAGGTTAAAAAGTTAAGTATAAACTTTATACTTATCTTTAAGATACATGTAAACTCTTATGTAATACAGAATACAGAACTTTATTTTACGTTACACTCCACTTAGCTAAAAGCTACTTTACAGGAAGCCTACAAATAAACATATAACATTGCAAAACAAAAGAAAGATAAAATTTAGCTAACACTCTAAAAATTTTAAAAATATCTAAGCAATCCAATTATTTATGGATCAGTACATGTGTAATTATAAATGGAAATTACAATTTTAAAAAACTACATAACTGTAATGTAAGGTAAGGTGCCTGACAGTGTTACAAAGATTTATTTCCCAGTCTTTTTAGGTTCTCCATTTGGACTTTTAAAAATATGCCTAATATTCATACAGCGATAGTGTTTCCTACTGATTGTTACAATAATTGCAAATATTTATAAATAAGCGACTTTCTCTTTGTGACATCACAGTTGGTGTGGAGTAAATTTTATTTTTGACAGGATATCCACTCCCTTATCATTAAATGCAGTTTTCCCAAATTTGCCACCGACCCAGTGAGGTAATTATTAATACTAAAAAAAACCTTAACAGGTTTTTGATCTTATCTTTCATTTCTTTTTTCCATTACTTGATTATTTCCCTGAAATGAGTTATTTGGTAGCATGCATTTGTTGTATAGTCAACAAAACCATTCAAAAAGTGTGGATTGTTTCCTACATGATAACTTTAAACAGCCAAATTATTATGGATTATTTTCAAACTTAGTATAGCATACTAAAGTCCATTATATATTTAACCCTGATTCTCCCCTAGATGTTACTGAAATATGTCATTCTATAATTTAAGAAGGCATTTGCTTGTAGACAGAAATAAATATGTTTTACACTCTTATGGATATGCAAAATGAGTGTCCACTTAGAAGCAAAAATGAAAAGACCCCTTCAAAATTTAGAAGTACTAGCCATTGGTTTTGGTAGCTAAGTAAAAGAGTAGGTACATAAAGTGACAAGTTTTAGTTTGAAGAAGGGATCAGTGCCATTGCTTGGAGAACTGAGCAGCAAACTTGCAAGGAGTGCCACCCATTGGGACTTGCCAGAAAAATGCTAAGGAATAACTCTTGTTTTGCATGCTTTCTAAACCATTGCATACCCTGCTATGTTTCTGTACTATGCAAACAGAGGCCTTTCACATCATGCTAAGACTTAATGAATGAATGTATCAAGCTAATGAGATTATACAGTACATCTATATGTTTTGATAGAGAAAGCAAATTCAGCTTACAGATCTTGTTGATGACAAGTAGCATTCAAATTATCTCCATATCTCTCTCAATTATATAATAATTATTAGTTAATAAATATTCAACTAGCACATGCTCCTGTTAATTGTGGCAGAGAATAAATCTGCATCTAAATTATTCCTGTTACAAAAATTTGACAAGAATGTGACACTGTTGTAAATTCTGATGAAGAAGTATTCTGTCTTTCAGATCTTCTTCTCAGGAAATCTTCTTGATCTGATTCACCATGCCAGTTGCACTTCATAAATTTACCAACCTTAAGGAGAAAGAGTACAAATTACTTAAAATAAATCATGTATCTCACAGAGAAAGTTTGGTGATAGTGGTGGTGGTAGGAATGGTGTTGTTATATTTAATATTCATTGATTTATGTGCAATTTTTTCACACTGTCACCTGAGTGTTTCAAGCAATTTATAAAATTTGTCTTTGGCACCAGGGTATTTTCATGCTTATGACACCGTCAAAAAATCCTCTGTGCACAGTGTGATTACCAGTATTTTAACAGGATTCATGCCCTTTTTCTGAAACAAATTTCGAGGACTTTTCCAGGAGAGGTTTTTCCAGGACTCAGATTGATTCTTCCAGGACTCCAAATTCACCTTTAACTCTTTCATTCCCAAGATTTTAAAATCAATTCTCCATATGGTCTCCTTACATTTCTTTTGAGGTGAATTCAGAAAACTTAATTGCTCGATTTAAGCAGATTTCCAGGACTTTCCAGTCCTGGAAAATCTAAAAATAAAATTCTAGGACTTTTGAGGTTCTCCATAATTATGACCTGTATGAACTCTAGAGCAAGTAAGGGAGAAATAGTACTAATGCACCACATACACAAATAAGTGCCACTATTAAAGATTGCCTGGACATTCTCTTGTAAATTCATACCTCATGCAATCCCTCTTGAACTGCTAAGAATTCCACATTGACTGTTAATGACGACCCAGGTGGACAACACCTTTGGATGAAAATACCATGAACATCAAGGGAAATGCCAACAAAAGTGTGGTGAGGGCAACCTGAAAGACTACTCTTACTTAACATACATGTCGTCAGGGCAAATGTCTTTTGGAAGAAGAAATTGAACCACTGCCCAGTTAGCCCAATGGATAGTGCACTGGACTGTTGTGCAGGAAGTTGAGGGTTCAAGCCCCGGCCAGACCAACACTCAAGGTCTTAAAATAATTGAGAAGAATTTGCTACCTTTCTATAACATTAAGAAATGGGTAGATATTCTAGTCTTCTCGGATAGGGACGAATAAATGGAGGTCCCGTCTCCTGCAGGGTTGGGGGTAGGAGATGTTAATTTCCCACGTACGAGATTACTGTGTGATGGATGTCCTCCTCTGGGGTGGGATGGGTGGGTTTACTGGGCCCGCAGTAATTGGTGCAAGCAGTTGCGGTGTCCCTGCTGGTTGGCGAGGCTAAATAAACTAAACTAAAATTAAGGAGAGTACTGCTGTAACTGCAGCTGTGAGCAGGAGAATCAGCTGAAGAAGAATGAAAGGAACACCTCAAATTCTAGGGGGGGAGGGTGACATCACTGCAGAGAGAATTTAAACAGAATGGGAAGAAGGATTTCACAAGTGGCACAAGGGAAGATTTCTCTGTTACTATCACAAGTCTGAAATAGCTATTGAGCCACATGAGAAAACTGCAATTCTTACCCTATTTTAACTTTTGGTTGTAGGCATACCAATGAATGCACTATGGGAGTATTTCCAAGTGTTTTCAGTGAGGCATTGTTAACTGGACTCCAAACAAGAGAAACATTTCCATCGTCTCTTTCTGTGTTTGTAACTGTGTACTTCACCTGAAACCTACAAAGTTAAATAAAAATAGGTTGTAAATAGCTATTACCTGTACATTAACAAGTAAAAATTGTAATTTGTTTTGAACATTAGTATAATTTCAGAGCTGAGCAGAGTTTCTAGCAATCTGATTGGTCGAGCGGTTCCTTATATGATGCTCTATAAACCGCTCCACGTGGCTCATATAAAATGTTAAAATAAAATGTTAATAAATGTTACTAAAATGTTATGATTCTAGAAATTTCTCTGTTGTTCAGCTCTGAAATTATACTAAAACAATTATTCGCCTCAGGTTTCGGTGAATATTGTCGCATAATCACTTTGTCTCAGGGATTATTCAATGATATTCACCTCGCCTTCGGTGAATAATTGTTAAGTATCAAACAATTTACCTTTTTCCTTTCCCCACACTTGATTGGCAACTTGCACGAACACTTACAGAAGATCTCCTCACAATGAAAACTGGGAGACTGGTGAAAAAAAAGTATAAACAAGAATGAAATAAAAAAGGGGTTTTAAACAAATGCATATACCACACTTACATGTAGTATCCTTGTAACTGTCTAAAGAAGCAAACTGTAATAATTAAAGTGTCTAACTACCTTTCACAAATCATTCATTAGGTTAAAGAACTACCAGCACGTCCCAAAATGTAGGCAAAGGCAGTAGAGCAATTTTATACTCAAGGGGAGGGAGAAGAGGGGGGCTTGTCATTCTTCAAGTTAGACACATACCCCTCCTAAAATTTCCTGAGTTATCTTTTGCATAGTTTGGCAGCACACTATTGAACTCTTAACAGTGTAGAGTGAGTCTAACTGATTTGTGACGATCATATGCCATCATTGAAAGGAAAATCTTACAACATTTTACTTCACCAATGTGTGAAAAGATCCTGGAAAGGAATATTTTGTCATGCAAATATATGTGATAATTTCAATAATTTGTGAAATTAAATGTGGCTTGAGAGAAGGAAAGTGAATTGAAAATGGCAATCTTAACAAAATTTGGGCTACTTTGTTCAAGATGTACAAACTGATATGTGTTGAACACCAAGAGATCAGGATATGGGCACTGGGTATAGCTGAATGTAACTACCTGTAAGTAGTGTTTATTGTTTGGAAGCTGTCCTTTAACGTCTCAACATCCCATGATAATGAACCCTTAAGTGCCACTTCCAATTGCTGAAAAAAAATAACACAACGCTGTTGATGTTCAGATTCGAACATATTAATTAATGATCACTCCTGACCAATGATTGCTGGTACTATGATGTTTTTTAAAAACTTGTTAAAAGTTTAAAGTACATATTAAGCAAATGATGATAGATATCAAGGCTGTGCTTTAAGGAAAATTGAATGGAGCCCAGTGCTCTGAAACTGTGAAATCCAGGGTGCCCAGCATATACTTTGTATGAAGAAAACTAAAATTCCTGAGTCGCCCAAGAGCACTGCTTGACCACAGCCTTGGATATTATTGTTGTGTGAATAGTCTATAATCCAACCTACATGATTCTATCTGGTATGAAGGATCTCAATTCTTTCAATCCTAAGATCTGAAAGCTAGATCTCTCTAATGAGGGCCATAGATATCTTTAATGGCTGTTAATGAGAATTTGGTACTGACATTAAATCAAAACAATATCCCCTGTATGATAATTCTCCTAATTCTCATTATTCTAAAAATTATTGTAAAGAGAAAAATGAAATGAATTGCAGCCAAACTTAATGGTTGTAACAACTTAGCTTCACAAAGCTACTGTACAGAGCAATTTTTGGATTTTAGCTTGCACTTTAACAGGGCTCGACACTCTTCAACTTGCTAGCCAAGTGGCAAGTGACAACTTAGATGTTATTACAATTTCAGTTTGTTTAATAGCCAAACTGGCTAGTGGAAACCCAAAACCACTAGTCAAAACTGAATTTCTTCTTGTCTGTGGCTGGTTGGATACCACTGTTGTCCAGCCCTGCCTTAATACAAACTCCCATGAGTGACCAAGACAGAATTTCTCCTATCAAATGAATACAATATCAAGCAGAAAAGTGATGAAAACAAAGAAAAACATAAATTATAGATTATCGATTGATCACGAGAACATGACGAGAATGGTAGAAAGACAGTAAGGAGAATTTCTCATGAGATCTGAGAAGAAAAAGGTTAACATTATTTAATTTTATCTGTGTGCCATGCCTGGGATGGTGAATGACAATTACCTTGTTCAAAGCCATCTGATTTTCATGATAGATGATTCTGAAGAGAAATGCATAGTGTTCCCAAGGTCTGAGAAGAACTGGGAAAGTACTTGGTTTGTTGCCACTTGTGGGGACTGGGAAAACATCTAGACAAGAAAACCTGCAATAGTGAGTGAAAAATATATAAAACAGCTGACTGTGAGCTTGCATGTATGAGTGTTTCATCCTTAAAAAGCAATGTGGTCAAACTTTAAAAGTATTTTTACTTTAAAATCATGGTTATCTGATAATAATGAACTGTTCTGATATATAATTATGTCAGACCTGTTGGAATTATTTTTGTAATCAAAAATTCATATTATCATAGTGTGGACTGTTACTAGACTAAGTATGATATTAATGACAGAGGCGTTCTGAGATATACAAGTCATGTAGGTCTCTCTAAATTTAATTCACAATTTGCCATATTTTAATGCAATAATTTCAAAAAATCAAATGTTGCTCTGCAACAAGTATGCAACTCTGAATGTGTGCATCATAGACTGTATATTCAGGGTAGTCAAGTACAAAAAAGTAGGCTGCACTAGAGGTAGTAGGTCCCCCCCTGCAGGCAATGGTTCTGGGAGCCACAAGCATTTGGAATAAAAAATTGAAGTCTGTTTTACGAGCCTAGTGGCCCATTAGGCTGGTGCTTAACTCCGGTTTCTGTAGCATGAAGTGACTAGGAGTATATCTACTCCCCCCTGGATGGGATGCTAGTCAATCGCAGGGTTACCCCCAGCAATAAATTGCTGGTACCCATTTATACACCTGGGTGGAGAGAAGCACTGTGAGAGTAAAGTGTCTTGCCTAAGAACACAACACAATGTACCGGCCAGGGCTCGAACCCGGACCACTCGATCAGGAGTTGAGTGCACCAACCATGAGGCCATCGCGCCTCCACGAAGCATTTGGAATAGCCAAGGTTTTTTTGAGAGAAGACTGAAATGCACCAGTTGCCTGTGAATGCTCCAATGAGAACTGAATACTGAGACCTTTCTATCATCAGGCTTTCTTTACTGCAATTCCAAGAATTGCAACTAACCTGTAAATGACAGGTCTCTCATATTACTACCTTTCTATAATCAAGAAATGGATAGATATTCTAGTATTCTCGGATAAGGACGAATAAACCGTAGGCCCGGTCTCCTGCAGGGTTAGGGGTAGGAGATATTAATTTCCCATGCACGAGATTACTGTGTGGTGGATGTCCTCCCCTGGGTGAGATGGGTGGGAATTAGCCCTGAAAAGCCCCTATGGGGAGTGGTCAATTAACCTATGTATGTATGTATGTATGTACATCATTGACCAAAAAGGATCATACCTTGGCTTGAAATCCTGTTTTGAACCATTGCAATGATGGATTATTTTCTTCCCATTTTCTAGACCCACATCATAACTAGTCCTCACACCAACGTGATTAAGGGTGACTGTTTTGCCCAAAATATTAATAACTGAAGGAAATAAACCAAAGAACAAGAGCTTGTAAGAGAGCAGAGCTCAGAGGCATCTGGGTCCAGTTGTTCAAAGGACGATTAGCACTAACCCAAAGTTAAATTTTAATCCAGGTTTCCTTATTTCTCTATTCAAGAACCTTTTTGGGATAATTTTCCCTATTCTTTTGAGAGCATCCGATCATTAAATTGTAGACGAAAATAGTTAAACTGAACTTTCTTTTACAGCTTTCAGATCTGAAATTAAATTTCACACTAACCCTGGGTTATCTTAACCCAGCTTTGAACAACCCAGCCATGAGCAACAAAGATCAATATCTGATAAGAACAAAAGATTACTTCAAGCATTTTAAATTCGAGACTACCTCCGCCTCAACAACGCAGCATAGAAATGCAGATTTTGTATATAATTGAAGATTATTTATGAACATTTTGGTGATATTTTACCCATTCAGTAATGATTTTATCTCGTAAAAAATAAATTTAATGTATAATTTGTAATGCACTAGTTACTAATCTTGTCAATATTTTGACAGTTTATTTACATTAGGATTTATGTTTTTAATTATAAATACATGACCTTACAAGCTTGTAGCTTTAAATTTTTATCGTGTTTAAATAAAGGTCATCCATCCATCCATCCATCCAGAGGGAAAGTTTCCATTTATCAAGCTCTCTACAGTTATAATTATCTATATATATAAGGGGACAAATGGTGACCTAATAGCTACAATGGCTTGTATCATGAGTTCACACCATCTGTGGAGGCCTCTCGTTGCAAAACAATTCCCTTCTCTTTATCCAAAAGTTCAAATAATTATATTGCTGGAGAAACCTTAAGAAATGCTGGCAAGAGGGAAGGGTGATTTACAAAGGGCTAGCAATCTGTTCAAAGGGTCCATACCAAAACTCTACATCCAGTTGCTCAAAAAGGTGAATTAACAGAGTAGGGTTCATCTGCTATCTGACAAGGCCTGGTTGTTCAAAGGATGGATAATGTTATCCAAAGAATAAATGGTTATCTAGTATGTGTCAACAAAACCCACCGCAACACCACTGGATAGACATTTATCTGGTAGATGGTGTTATCAACTCTTCAAAAAACTAGGGCCACAAAAGTATTTGTAAAACAACAAACTACTCTAACCACTGGATATATATCTTATTAGATGTTTTGTTGTGTAGTATTGCTGAGTATTTTTACGAGTTGTGCCGTATTTTGATGAGCCTGAAGGGCAAGTCAAAATACAAATAACAAGTAAAAATACTCAGAGATACTACACAACAAAACATCTGATAAGTTATTTATTATCCAACATGCCAAACTGAAATATCCGCGAATTTCGGGGATACTTATTTATGGGGAGTGAGTGACAGAAGTATGTGAAGCGGAACGGAATTGGTGCATTGTATTCTTGCTGTTTCTATTTTCTTCAATAAATGAAGAAATTTCCAGGTTGTCTAGCTGTCTTTCTTCATTCTATTCATCTAATAAACTTGGATGTATATTTGCCAGTCATTCTGACTCTTTGTCGTTGGAAATATGATTCAAATTGTCCGCCATTTCTTTTTTCGTAACTATAATTCAATTCGCTTGCGCGATGCGAGAAAACCTGTTTAACCGGTACTCTAGAGTACAAATATCGCATGGTATTTGTAAATATCACATGATATTTGTACTCTTCTATGGCATTATTTGTACTCTACAAAGTGTAGTTGCATAATAAAGTGAGTTATCTGCATGACAGAATTACTAACAGTAGTTAACTATCATGTCATGCTACTGGATATTAGCTTTGGCAGCTATGTACACCATTCACTGTTACATGCAATCTTAGCATTATCATCATTAAATAATTTCAATATTCTTTCCATTATAAACCTCCCTCCTATTCAGGCTCATGCCAAAGAGTTTATTCCAGTTTCATTTTGATTAAGGCAAGATGGGTACTTGTTACCTTCAATGCAAAGGAAATGCTTTCCTGCCACTTGAAAATGTTTGCAGCGAAGATTTGGAGGTGTAATGACAGGAAGGGTAGCATTAACTGCAAATGAGAGCACAATTTTACAAATCAGATTGACTTAAATGTTAAATTTATACACCAATGAAAAGAGGAAGTGTTTCCATCATAACTGACCAAGACATAATTTCTCCTTACAATATCAAAACAATATCAAGCAGACAAGTTGTGAGAATAAAGAAAACTTAAGGGATAACTAAGTGATCCAGTAACAAATTCTCCAAACTAACATCACAAGAATTGTATGACAGACAGTAAGGAGAATCACTATTGAGATCATGGGAGTGAAAGGGTTATGGGATCAATACCCACTCAATGCTCACTCTCGTTGAGCTTGTGAATTTTTTTACTAGTACCTAAGAATTTCAGAATACACCGAATCGAAATATGGCATCCAATTTTAACTGCCATTGTTCTGGACTTACTAGCCTCTCACGCATGTGATAATCCTTTTGTGTTTTCCACATGAAGACAAGGCTAGTAAGTCCAGAACAATGGTAATTCAAATTGGACGCCATATTTCAATTCGGTGTATTTAAGCCATGTATTCACATTTTACCTATACATCGCCATGCATTCTTTGATTCTTCTATTAAGTCATCAGGATCATGATCCACCAAGTATTGCCTAAAATCAATGTTGGTACTCTTTTCTGTCTCATGAAAGACATTTAATTCTGGTGTCCAGACATTGACTGACAGACGCATTCTTCTTGTCAAAGCTGCTAACGAGTCCAGTGTAACATCCAAGGGATAAATGATGTCACCACGATGTGTGATTTTTGGTTCTATCTGTTGGTAAGAGAATGAAGGAACATACTTTAAACTCTTAGGTGACAAGCAACTATTTTCTCTTTAAAGTATCACTATTGGATCAGACAATAAGGTAATGGGAATACAAAAAATTACTAGCAATTACAGAAGCTCTTGACTGTGAAACGAATTCTCCTTGACAGAACCAAAGGAAATATATGGAGATTTGTATTGAAAACACAAAAAAAAAAATTATCCAAACGTTAATAATAATGTTTATTTCTTATATTGCGCAGTCTAACATGCAATAGAAGATATGATCGAATGCACATTACGACATTAAAAATCTTACGGCAATGAGGCTAATCCTAATAATGATAGTAATAATAATAATTTACAATTTTCCGGAAAAACAATAAAGGTAAAATATGAATTAATAAAAGAACTAATAGAAAGCTAAATTAAAAAGATGTGTCTTTCGTAAAACTTTAAAAGTATCCAACGATTGACACTGATATCCAACGATTGACAACGTTAGGGTGTAAAAGGTTAAATTTTGGCCAATTCATTAATTCTTGTGCATGCAACTTGCTCTCACAGTGGATGTGCACACATACAAGCACCTGCTAACTGTTGGAAGAGCTTTTGATATGGTGTTATCACCAAATAAACTTGACCAAAGCCCTTGCGTTCCTTGAAAGAACAAATGAAGTTGGCAGAAATTAACAGGAATACTTTATTTAAAACACTAGTTAAAAAATAATTTCTAAATACTGCTTCATTCTTCAACATTTGAAAACGTGCATTTCAGTTTGAATATAAAAGAGCCATAATATCGGTCATTAAAGTCAGTTTGTCTGCAGAGAGAATTAGAATGATAGGAGATTCTGCTCGCCGTGCAGGGCTGTTTGAGCCCTTAGCACGTGCACTCACTCGCCAAACCCAGAAGAATGAATGAACGGTATAGTATATAGAGAGTGCGTTGCTTATATATCCCAGTTCTCACGTAGATATAAAAATACCGGTTAACTATTGGACTTAATTGGAAAGATAATGTTAATTAAGGATTTCAATTTTACATAAATTTGCGCTCCCGCTGGCATGGGTTACATAATTAACCCAATCAATTTGTATTCGATTCCGGAAGATGGTTCTGGAATTATAATTCTAAATAATAAACCTTCTTCCTGAAATCGGCGTCTTTTCCTTCCACTTTTGACGAACTAACGGGCCAACAGGTAATAAATCCGCCTGCATGTGCATCATCTTTTCTGGTCATCACATCAATGCTGCTTACACTAACAGATGTACACAAACGTAACAGGCGTTTCTGCCACGCTTCAAACGTTGCATCTTCTCGATTTTTCCCTCGGAATTGGGCGATAAGAAAAAAGCATAAACGCTCTCCGACGTAGCATGAATTCCTCGAGCCGTGTTCTACATCTGCTACCGGGTCAGTGGTCAAAACTTTGGGCAGGAAGATGTAAAAGTTAGTGTCAAGTTCTTTGTTCGCCATGAAATCTGGTCGCCATGTTTTCTATTACCGCATCATTGGTCATATAAGACAACAATTCTGTCTTCCTGAGTCTCCCGCTCAACTAAAAGTCTTACCCAGTCCCTTCACATTTTTCATTTGGGAGAGCTTAGAGGTATCCAAACCAACATCCGTTTCGATTCAGTTTTTCTTGTTGAATACTGTTCCACCGAATTTGAGACTTCCTCATTCAAGAAAATGAGTGACCGAATATTTTATATGAGTGCGCTATTCACCAAGTGAAAAAAAAAGTTAAAATCAAATGACCAAATTCATTTATCATCTTGCAGTAAAACATGAGTTTATTTTGAAATTGTTTCTAAAATCTTACACAAAATCATCTGCGGTTAAGAAAAGTTAAATAATCTTAGGGGAAGACTTTATTTTATGAGAGGTTTTTTATTTTTTAGCAATCAAAGCCTCGCAGCACAGTTTTGTAGTCATGTTTGAAAATAAACTCAGTATCTAACTGTTGATGTTCTATGTGCCTGCGATCTGTGGGCGCACCGGAACACCAGCGGCTGTAAACTGAGCCTGCAGTTTGGAAACACCCAATCTAATATTTCTAAATCGTACAAAATAGCATCCAGATGGAAGTGCTTTAGTAATAGACCACACTGGAACAAGAGCCATCGTCATCAAAGACAAATTTGTGCTCTTGTGGTTGGTAAGAATTCGCTTGATCATAACCATTTAACAAGTAAATATCTGTGTCCGAAAGGGGACTAAGTTCAGAGAGCTCCTCGTCGATGTCATCGACAATTTCAAGCTCTACGTCTTTTCTGGTTTCCTCCAGTTGAGTTGTTTCTCCATAATAGTTAAGACCTTGGAAGATATTTTTGTGCGCCGTAAAACGTTTCAACTCAGTTTCAAAAGGTGCTTGCAAGCGAACGTTTCGATGCACGCGAAATTTTCCCTTAGTTTTCTGACAGCAGGTACAGAACCTGGCTATGAATAAAACCAGGCAGAAAATAAATAATGCTCCAAATACTGAACCAATCAACACGAATATTATAAACACGATCCTTTTTCTTCCGTGTTTGGTGGAAGTTACGGTTGGAATTGAAGAGGACGTGGTGGAGTCTGTGAAAGTTATGGACGATGGTGTTATGATTTGTCTCAATTCAAACGCAACAAACTGCGTCCCATTGTAGGTTAACACAAATGATTCGTTCGCTATCATCGCCCACAGTTTTTCTGTTAAGTTACTGTTGCGACCTTGCAATCCAAAGGTAACATCCACCGAACCGCACTTGACGCCATAGACTATGACATCAGATCTTGAAACCGGCAAGAGTTTGGTCAAAGCAGTTACAAAGGCAAACTTGAAGTCTTCCTTGTTGAAAATGAAACTACAGTGTCCCTGAAATTTCATCAGAAATGTGTCAGTGACGGTAGGTACAGTTGTGCTTGGTTTTGAAGGTGTCGCAATTAACGATTGAGGGATGCTCGAGGGCGAAGAATCACTTTTTGAGGTTTCAGCACTAATAAAGGTTTTCTTTGCAAAAGTATGTTTAGAATATGAAGATAAGGGTGAAGTCACACCTAAAGAACGTTTCACATCTGACAAGGTTAAAACTGATGATGATGTCGATGGAAGATATAATAACGGTGATGATATCGATGGCCAATGTGCCACGAAATTTGTCGATGGCGGCGATAAAGTTATTTTTGATGTCATCGTTGATAATGCTGTCGATTGTGCAGGCGACGGTAATAGTTCTGTTCTTTGGGACTGTAATGATAAGGGTGACGATGATAACACTGGTGATGAAGTTGGTGCTGTTACTGAGTGGATTACTGATGACTTCATCGGAGTAGTTGTTTTTGTTGTGGCTGATGATGACGATGAAAGAGACGACGACAACAACGAAGATGATGACGATAAAAATGGAAATGATGACGGAGAAATTGATGATACAGATGAGGGCGAAGAAAAGGAGTAAGAGGTGGAGGGCAAGGAGTAGGTGGAAGAGAAGAAAAACGCAGATGGCGAAATGGGGAACAAGAGAGACAAAGAGGAAAAAGGGGAGAAGAAAGAGACAGAAGACGACGAAAAGGAGGAGGAGGAAGAAAGAGAGGCGGAAGGGGAAAAGCGGGACGTAAAGGACGGCGAAAAGGAGGAAGGAGAAGGGACAGAGGTGAAAGGGGAGACGAAAGAGGCAAAGGACGAGGAGGAGGAAGTGAAAGAGAGAGAAATGAAAGGGTAGAAGAGGGAGGCAGAGCACGACGAGGAAGGGGAGGGGGAAAACAGAGGGGTTGAGCGAGAGAAGAGGGAGGCAGAGAACCACGAGAAGGGGGAGGGGGAAAAGAGAGGGGTAGAAGGAGAGAAGAGGGAGGCAGAGGACGACGAGGAGGGGGAAAAGAGAGGGGTAGAGGGAGAGAATAGCGAGGTAGAGGACGACGAGAGGGGGGAGGGGGAAAAGAGAGGGCTAGAAGGAGAGAAGAGGGAGGTAGAGGACGACGAGGAGGGGGAGGGGGAAAAGAGAGGGGTAGAGGGAGAGAAGAGGGAGGCAGAGGACGACGAGAAGGGGGAGGGGGAAAAGAGAGGGAAAGAAGGAGAGAAGAGGGAGGCAGAAGACGACGAGGAGGGGGAGGGGGAAAAGAGAGGAGTAGAGGGAGAGAAGAGGGAGGCAGAAGAAGAGGAGGGAGAGCAGCATGAAGATGTTGATAAAGACGCCATCGAATGCGATAACGGTGTCAATGAAATTGAGGTCATTCTCAAATGTGACAGAGACGGTGAATTTAACGGCAAATGCGAAAATGACGACAGATGCGTTTCCAAAATTGGCAATAACGCAGATGACGCTGAAGACCGTAACAACAAGGGTGTTAAATGTAGGATTGATGAGGATGATGATGAAATTGAAGGCAATGGTGGCAGCACTGGAGCAGGCAGCGATGAAGAATGCAGAAAAGAACTTTGCAGTTTACGAGAATAGCTGACTGACTTCTTTAAAGTGTCATTCTGCACAGAGCTGACAGAAACTACGTGGAATGTCAAATCAGTGGATCCAACGAGACGCATTTCCCCAGAGTTAGTGCTTTGGAACGCTGACGATACGGGGCTCGATTTCTCAGATATGCGCTCAGTTTCTTCCCTTGTTGTGCGCGTTGGCGAAAGTGACACCAGGTGCGACTTTCTCGCCGGTGTGCCACTCCGAAAAAACGCTGTCGTTGGGCTTTGAGAATTTTGGCTAGCATTTCTTGTGGAAAATCGGACAGCGGTTTTATGTGCTCTGGTAAACATTGCCTTCTCTTTCGATACTACCTCATTGGTTGTGACTAAAGATGTTATGTTGGCAGGTGTGAAAGGTGACGAGGACTGCGCGCCAGAGCCAACCTTAGCGGGTGGTATCCATGAACCACTAGGGGAGGGGACGGGAAAAGTCTGTAATACGGTCTCATTTGAAATTCTCGAGGTGAGCTCGTGAACTTTCGCACTTCGGGAGATATCTGAAGAACTTGAATTGATCGCTGCCACTGACTTAAGACTGGCCTCAGATGTAAACGGCTCCAGCTTCAAACTAAGTGAGCTTCGCGACGGTGTACTCACGAAATCGTGAAATCCAAGAAAAGAAGTAGCCTGGATTCTCAGTAGGGGTGTCGACAAAACTGATGCTCTACCTGCAAAAAAAATGCAATATTTTACGACATAACTTTAATAATGCTGCGACCCATATAGTTACAATGGCCTAAGTATCAGTTGTCGTGCCAAGATCTAAAAAACGAGCAATTCTGGGAAATGAGCACTAATACTAACTTTGTTTAATGTTAAGAGCTATCCTCAAGGTCAAAAGAGTACTTCTGTGCAATTATGAAGTGATTGATGTAAATCTCTTCTCGTTCCACATAACTCGACCAAAACAAATGAAAATGAAAATGTGCAGTTAAGAGTCAAAAGAAGGCAGACGGCCTTCTTAAACACACTTGCTTCCGCCGAAAAAAATCATATTTCGTTTTAATCATTACCCGCCTAAGGTATCCTTTGGGGCTCTGAAGCTGTCCTTTGATGCTGGCGAATATCATAATGGCAATCTAGCAAAACTTTATATAATTAATTCGTTTTTAATTAGGCTTTTGTCTTCAGTTTTTATAAGTCCTGTGGCAAATGAGTTTTCTGACAAGTGAAACCTCAGGCACTATAGTTTAGCGGCATAATTAAAAAAACTTTTCACCAACATTTTAACTGCGCGAATTCGGAGTACCTCTTACGCACATACTGTACCCATTTCGATTATTCAAAACACAAGTTTTTCGGTTTCGTAAGAGGCAAATATCTTCAAATAGTATTTTAAAATATCCCTTTATAACCCCTAGCATCTTCTCGGAATGAAGATGAAAACTTTTCAAAGGCAAGGAATAAAAAGATTTACACAGGGCTTTTCGCACGTGTCGAGTAATCGGACATGTAATAAATGAAGGCTATCGTTCGAACTGGATACTGATACACCAAAGATATGATATTTCACGTCTTTTTTTGGAATATTGTGAGTCAGCTTGACGATTTACAAAAATAACAACCGCACATTCCATGCAAACCAAAAAATTGCAAAGGTCGCACAGTCGGAAACGAGTTTAATTTGTTTACGAAGAACGCTACCTGTTGTAAACAAAGCTTTTATGCAAAATTGATTGAAATTAATAGCGATATAAAAATGCTTTTACCTTCATAGCAAGCAGATGGACCACACACTGGAGTATTTTTGACACCAATATCTCTTTTCCTCCTCGCTTTCACCTCACATCCTTTAAAAATTTGACCGATGACATTTTCACATTTTGCTTTAAAACTATGACACCATTCCGTCTGGCGAAGTTCATTAGTTAAATATGCTGTACATTTACGTGTGTTAATTTCATTCAAAGTACATTTCTTCAAACTAGTCAATTGTTTCTCATCCAAACGATATATAATTTCCACCAGGGCTCGTTGAACAGAACAGCATAACCCAGGTATAAATGGAATTCTCCATTTCGCTTCTTCAAACGCTTGTTCGACGCTTAAAATAAACAAATAGTTCGATTGTTCCTCATTCAAACATGGCACTTCATTACAATCGCAGCTATCGTTCCAACGCGTCAAAGGACTGTAGAAGAACTCGCGAAAATTCACTTTCACCGTTTCCAAAGCTTGTTTTGTCCCCTCATTGTCCTTAAGTCGGAATTCAAATCCGATGTATTTAGTTTCGGATTTGTCGTGGAAAGAAAAAGCACAGCGTTTTCGCACAAATTCTGACGCAAAACCATCGATAAAGAAATCGCACGCTCGACAACTTGTCAAAGTGTACACTTGGAACACCACGAATAGTGCCAAAATTATACCAGTTGGCTCCATGATTATTCCAGTAAAGCCATAACTTACAAATGAAACTGAAAGCAACCCGGTCGCTTCGGGAAAGCGAAATGACAAACTTTGCACATGGTTACGTCGATCGCGCTAAAAATTCAAATTATCAAAATGTAATGTCAGCCTTGATGTGTCAGCTGAAGCGTGACTTAGCACTACCACTCGAGCATGTTGGGAAACTTTTCCGCAATATGTTCCAAAAGAAATATCAGCGCAATCTTCCAGACTGATCGTTACTCAAAAAGCCACATGGCTAGCCACAAAAGCGGCGCTTTTTCTCGATTACATATAATGGCGGATACGCAGTTTATGTTTTTCTCATGAAGTCATAAACACGAATTTTTCTCTTACCGCGTCCAGCGTAAACACATGAACTCATTGGCGTGATTTTCTGTCACGGTATTGTTTATGCTTTCATAAATTTAAGATTGGATGTAAATCGAATCGACAGGGGGTATAATTGTCCAGTATTGCATTAAATTCTTCTTCTAAATAGCCTGAAAACAAAGCTTTGAAACAATGGACTTGTGGCACCGAAGTTTCAAAGTCGATATGGTTGAGAGGAAATATCGACTTGTAACGTTTACACATTCTTTGAACTTAATATTTTTCTTGATTCTCATTTTCATAAATTTCCGGCCTTAGATCGTTCACTCGCTAATCGCACGATCGAGATGAAAAGAAAAAGAAAACAGAAAATATGAAAATAACTATAAATCATGGACGAGACTTTGAAGCTCTTTTGGAATGATGTCAGCTCTGCGCACTTTGACAACCATACTATGACGTAACAGTTATTTAATAAAATCAATTCGGGCCACTACAGGTAACAATAGGAGTCCCATTATTTTCTCTTGGCAATAGCAATTAAAAAAGAGACACTTATAACTGGAATTTCTATTGTTTTCTTTCTATAGAGGGGACCAAAAAAATGCTTGTAATGCCAGTTGTTTTCAAGCAGTATTTCCTGTTAGGAAATCAACCAAGAACCCAAGTTGATGACCTCATAAGTTTGTCTTATTGGGGTGAATTTTGCTCAGAATGGCAACCTCAGCAAGAAATTATATTGATAAGAAACTGGCACAAAGTACGAAGAAGGTGGATATTGAACACCCCCTTGATATATTTAAGAGAGGACTTTTCTGAACGTCATACAAAAAGAACAAATATAGCCACCATGAAAAGAATCCACCATTTGTCAAGATGAGGTATTGGTACTTTACTTTCTGATGGTTTTCAATGAGAGCATAAGGAATGTTAATACCCTCACTCATCTCAGCGGTCTAAGCAGAGACTAAGCTATACGTTCCTAATATTTCATGTTTTGGGTCTGAATCGCTCAGTATATGGGCGCTATGATCTTGATTGAAAAAAGGGACTGATGTCAGTATCTGAGCAACTGCACACCTACCCCTCCCCTAACCCAACAACTGATAACAAGCTCGGGCAAGAGATTATCTTGGTTAGGGTTAATGTAAGGTTGGGGGAGGGGTAGGTGTGCAGTTGTTCAGACACTGACACCTCTTGGTTAGGGTTAATGTTGGGTTAGGGGAGGGATAGGTGTGCAGTTGCTCAAACACAGATATCTCTTGGTTAGAGTTAATGTTGGGTTGGGGGAGGGGTAGGTGTGTAGTTGCTCAAACACAGATATCTCTTGGTTAGGGTTAATGTTGGGTTGGGGGAGGGGTAGGTGTGCAGTTGCCCAGACACTGACACCTCTTGGTTAGGGTTAATGTTGGGTTGGGGGAGGGAGGGGTAGGTGTGTAGTTTCTCAGACACTGATATCCCTTGGTTTTAGGGTTAATGTTGGGTTGGGGGAGGGGTAGGTGTGCAGTTGCTCAGACACTGACACCTCTTGGTTAGGGTTAATGTTGGGTTGGGGTAGGGGTAGGTGTGTAGTTGCTCAGACACTGATATCTATCCGAAAGAAGACAGGTGGACTAATACGATCATTCCTAGAAATTTCAGTTGTACGGGGTGGCGTATGGTATTCCCGCTCTAATAAGATCAACACGTGGTGGCTAAGCCTCGAAAAATGGAGTTAATTGTATCGTGGTAGTTATATTTAAAGACCCATTGAACAAAGGAAAAAATGTCATTCGATAGTAATTCATGGTGTCTCTACGTGATGTAGCTTGATACAAAAATAGAAAACGACGATAAAAATAGTGTTGTAAAAGTAAATGAAAATACCTTTAGTTCTCAGGTTTAACTTGCGTACTTCCTGAACATACGCTCAGAAAATCTGCCTGACACAAATTTTAACCGCTTAACCTTCCTAATTGAAATATAGATTTAATTGATAACTAAATATCGATATTTCAATCAGTGGTGCTTTTTTCCAGGTCGAGGAACGCTTGGATTCTCGCGTAAAATAAAATTTTGGCCTGATATTCAAAGTCAAGCCCACCATTACACTTAGAACCCTCGAGATATTGATGTTTTTAACTTTTTCTACGTTTGCTATTGACAGTATCAGTACTTACCTCTTATTCATTTATTTATAGCTATAATAAACATAGGAAAATGATCATATCTTACCCGTTTGTGCAGCTGTAATCATCCAAAACAGTTGGTTATTTCGGAGACTGTTTCAGAGGTGTTTCAGAAGAGGAAGAAGATAATTCTAATTAAGAAATCATTGGCTATTCGCCGGAAAGACGAAACCGCTAAAGCAGTTTCATGCGAGCGAGAAAATGCACTGACATTGATGAGTGAAGCAACAAAATTATCAAGAGGGGAGCATTAGGGTCTGTTAAAAAACGCAAAACTGTAGAAAAAAATCATTAAAAAACCGCAGAACCGCCAAAAATCTGATCAAAACCGAAAACCGCTTGCAAATCTATCAAAAACAGATACATTTTCACTTCCCAGTTATCAAACCCCCAATCGATCCGCTACAATGAATGGTGACAAGCAGAGCATACAAAGTAAACTACAATATTTACATCTGAGAGTAGACAGAACTCTTTGTACTTCCCGAATTAATCAGCCTACTCTGGAATAGTCGAACAAGATTGTACTGTATTTGAGTGAAAGTTGGAAATAAATTTTTAAGAAAAATAATAAAATAAATAAATAAATAAATAAATATACTGAAATAAATGAAAAACGAAAGTCCTCTTTTTCTTTTTCTTTCTCTTTGCGAATACCATGGACTTGGCCGAAGCCCTCATCTTAGTGGAGGCGCATAATTGCCGCTCAGATCGAAGAGCAACCGGATCCCAAATAGGAATAACTGAAATTACATCGGATACCAAATCCAAAACCCGTTAGCATTTTTGACGAAAACCAAAAACCAAATCATGCTAATAAAAGGAAAACTCGCAAAACATAATGAACTCCAAAACCGAAAAAACGGAGGTTTTTTTGGCACCAAAATCGCCAAACCGAATATTCCAGTGCCCTCCTCTATCATGAATTCATCCAGAAATGCTTGAAAATCCTGAAAATGGTCAATTGTACTTTGTTTTATACCATTTGAAATCGAAGATCGGTGTCATATTAAAAGAAAAGAAAATGACATGCTTTTAAAACATAGGATGTTCTGGTAAAGACTAGAAATGCTTATAGGATTTTTTTCTTACCGCTCTGATCATAGTTCATTCTAAAAAAAAGCGCCTCAACGTTCTAAGTTTAAAACTGAAAGTTAAAAGATAGAAGAGGGGAATCACGGAAAATTTTTCAGTCCGTTCTGCTTATAATGCAGATTACGCTAAAAATCCGGCTTCCATCATTTTCAACAGTGGCTATAGCTAATTGCTTAAAAAGATTACGCCGACAATCTTTTAACAATTTCAAGTAGTTTTCGTCTTAGTAACCAAATGGCGAACTCGACAGAACATGTACACTACCAAGCAAAAGAAGCCCTCTTCTGTTCAAGTCAATTTGGACTGCTTCATTATATCTTTCTTGCTGCAATTCATATTTTTTTGTCCTTCGCTGCAACTGTGGGAAATGTCCTCGGATCCTGGTCGCCCTTCACAGGGTGTCTTCCCTTCATGCGCCATCAAAGGTCATGTTTTGTTTTCTCGCAATCATTGATCTCGGAGTTGGTCTAACTATCGAGCCAATGTTTGCCGCCGAGTTGATTTTCGAAATATACAAATTGCGACAACTGTGCAATTATTTTAGATTTGGAGGACACATCATAGATATCGTTTTTAGTGGAGTATCGCTGATGACAGTCACTGCCATAAGTGTGGACAGAATCCTCGCTCTCACCTAAGGCCTGCGATACAAACAGATTGTTACACGAAGGCAAACTCAGTGGGGCAATAGTGTAAGCTGTTTCTGGCTGCTGTGTATACCTGGTGCTCCACTGGATAGCTTTGTGAGCCTCGACATCTTTTCAAAAGTGATAGCTGCAATAATCTTATTTTGTTTAATGACCTCAGTGTATTGTTGCACGAGGATATTCCTCCGCCTTCGCCATTTTCAACTGTCGAAGCAAGATGATCCTCGCCAAGAGCAACGGAACAGAGGACGAGTTCCACGGGACATGGCAAGATACCGAAAGACTCTGTTTAAAGCCCTGTGGGTCCAAATAACATTGGTCGCTTGTTATCTTCCGGAAGCCTTATCAAGACCTCTATCGTCTGATTTTGCTATAAATAAGGCAACTTTTAGTCTTTATTTATTTATTTATTTATCTATTTATAAGCTTCGCCAAAACAATTTGGCAAGAGAGATCTCACAGAGATAACTTTCCGCTAACGAGAATCCTTCACAATCAAAAAACAAAAAACAAACAAACAAACAAAACAAAACAAAAACAAACAAAATTACAAATCACAACTACAAATTAGAATCGAGTGGTAGGAATTATGTGATTAGAAATAGTTAATTAGCAATAGCGTTTGGCTAGAAGATATACGGTGTCTCTTGTGTATCTCAATTCTTTTCTCAACCTATTCCTTTATCGTTGGAAGAACAGAGAAGTGAGACAAGCGGTGAGGGGTATAGTCAATCAGTACTGTTAAAGAACAAACTGGGCTTGTTCCATACACCTCAGAGAAATGTGCTTCATGATTTTCATCTTGAACAGAATTTGTGCTTCTTGAAATGTGAGCCTGAATCATTTTACTCTCTATTAAGGCTCACTCACTTGCTCCAAGAAATGATGGCTAATTTTGATGCAGAAAGCTGGGATCAAGAGAAATCATTATTGTGGGATACCCAGCTGGTGGAAGCGATCTTCAATGCAATTATTTTGGAATTCACGGACAAGCGCATCATTCGCAGTTTGCTTCATTTATTCATTTTTATTTTCATGACACCTTACATCCATAAGTTAAACTATGGAGTAGATAAGTGTAGCAAAACAATAAGAACTCTAATGCAAATGACAACGTTCATTGCTAAGTTTATAGTTAAGTCCGTCTGCCATTAAATACTTTCAATGGAAATACAGCTATAAAATAGTTTAAGTTTGAAAATGTGGTAGTGAGTGTAGTATGGCTTTTCACTGCCCCTTCTAGCCGTACTCAGTGTTCCCGTTATCTAAAAATTCACGCATACAGTTGAATTAAAATTGAGTGTGTTATGTATGCTTATGCGAGAACTACCAAACAGCAAAATAGAGGTGTTTCTGGACTAAAACCTTCTACATCAACGCTGATTGCTCTCTTAACCTAGGAGACATGATGAAATTGAATTTAATACAAATAGTGGATTTAAAAGAGGATAAGAGGACTCAGTATGAGTACATCATGGCCAGTGGTTTGTTTGAATCACCATCCAGCTCTGATAATTCCGGAGATGGTCGTGCATCGTGTCTTGAATTGCTTGCACCATTCAGAATTTACAGCCTCATCCACTGCTCTAATCCAGTTTTTTTTCTCGATCTCGACTTTAAACTCGGCTTTTCAAACCCTCGAAAACTTCTCCTGTCCATACTATACGCTATGTCGACTAGGGCATTTTGCACAGAACAGCAAAGAGCGTTGAAAGTGCTGAGGTCGATTACAACTCGAGCGTCAGCAAAGGCCGTTTTCAAGGTGCAGTCCAGGAACCTTTCGATATATTCATTGTGAAGGCATGCAACAAAGCTAGCGCAGCCACAGCATGACATTCTCCATTGTGTTTGGTCAGAGGACCATTCAAAAGCGTGTCGAAAAGCATGTTGCCGCCTTCATTTTGGTACTTCCCTCCCGGGTGTGCTTTGATAAACCCTTCTCCTACGTTATTCTCTTGCATGTTAATACCATAGCCGACAGTTTTCCTTCCACTTGTGTCAAGATAAACGCATCGATGGCAGCCTTCATGCATTTTGATCAATGGTTTTGGATCGCATTTTTCAGCCTGAACAAAACATTTGAGAAATACGCGCAAAAAAAATAAAAAGCAGAAGAGTTTCTTTCTGCTCCATGACTCGTGCCACGAGGAGGCAATCATGTAACAGAAGTCTTTATGTAGCCTCATTTAATACTACTCAATATGGCTTACGGTCCCTAAAATTCACTAGCCCTCGCCTTTGGAATTCCTTGCCCATCAAAGAGGACGTATCGATTCTCTGTTACTCTGAGTTTCGCGCCGAGTTTCTTGTTCAATGTCCTCTCAAGCCGACACAGATGAACAGATTGTTTCATTGTCTCTCTCACTCTGTCCCAGGCTCTCCGTTTTTCTTGCTGACCGGCTCTTCCAATCCTCCCCACCTACGTGCTCTGTTCGTCTGATTCTCAGAGAGGAGAAACTTACCTCAAATTTTAGCTCCTAATTGCTTTTAGCCTGCTTTAAAAATACCACTGCAATTTATAGAGCTTCTACTTGGTACGGTGTTCTAATACATCACATGAAATGGCTTTACAAAAAAAAAGGCTCGTGTTCTTAGCACGTGCATCACCCATCTTGCTGATACTTTTAACCCTTTCCCTCCCATGATCCCAAGAGAAATTCTCCTTTCTGTCTGCCATATATTTCTTACGATCTAATTTCCGAGAATTTGATTTTGGTTGGCAAGCTGATGGCATGAACATCCCCATTTGATATCTTCCTTTATCCTGATCACTTGTCTTCTTGATATCGTTTTGATCCAACTGTAAGGAGAAAGTATGTTTCAGCAATTGACACTTAGAAATGACTTCGATGACAATTAAACAGTTACCGTTTCTCGTGGAGGCCCAGGGTCGTGGCAGTACGGACCATGCGCAGCAAGGTTCGTACGAATACGACCGAGAGCAAATATTTCCTAGTGCAACTCGAGCAAGCGATATTAGTAAATAGTTTATTATGTGGCACCAAATTTGGACCAAACTTGTTTATTTTGAATTTTCCAGCGCTAGCTTTGGCGAACAAAAATACACGAGAAACGACTTTTCGATTATCCGGACCCGTTGGGTAAATATTCTGGATAATCGAGAGTCCAGATGATAAAAAATATGAATATTAATGAGACAATAAGGTAAGCAAAAGAAATAAAGATAACACATTTTTAATTCTAAAATTCTGCTTCAATTACTACAAATACACGTACACATATGACTTGCACCTATACTCATGTATATGCAAGTTTCAGCGACGTCTCGCCTCAGTCCTTCGCTTGTCTCGATATTGTCAGTGAATTTCAGGATCTTATCCCTGTTCTTCTATATATCAGAGATCTGTTGCTTGCTGATGCCAAATACAAGCGTTAAATTTGTTCCTTTTTCTCCTTTATCTAAACGTGAAATAATTATCTGTTTATACTTTATCGAGAGAACAGATCGCTTTCGCTTCGTAAACATGTTGTCGTTTTGAGTTCGCGTGTGTTTTACATAACCTACAATCGTCGACCTGATGAAGCAAAAACAATATTGAACCAATCAAAATTCAACTGGACGCATCAGAATGCTTTTTGTCTCCGAGCGCTCGATCTTTTGAAAGGGGAGGAGGTAATTAAACGCACTTTGCCTGACTTAAGTTAAACATAATCTCTGAGTTTTTTACCTTTTAAAGTTTTAAAGATCAAAGCTCATTGATATTCATTGATATAAAACGGGACCAGAGGAAAAAGTCCGGATAATCGATCTCCGGATAATCTAGGTTCGACTGTGTGGGTTCACTTTAAGGAAATGTTTGATAAAAACAAAAGCGCTTTCCCACGCTCCTTTTGACACAAGAAACAATACATGACCCAGCAACTTTTTTTTTTTTAAACAAAAAGTTAAGAAGAAAAATAACTTTTCAATGTAAACCTCGATCTCTATCCAATTTACAGATGGAATTTCGACCTGAAAAATGTAGACATAATCAATTAAACTATATCAGCTACTTTTCTAACCAGGGTTGTCAGTCAGATTGAATTTAATATTAACGTATAGTGCATCTAGACGCCTGCAGAGATTTAAGTTAAAAACAAGTCAGGCACGTTAATTTCAATATGGGAAGAGAAAATTTAAACATCTGTTTCACTTTATTTTCATTACAACTGCAAGTGGGCAACTATCTTACATCCATAAGTTAAACTATGGAGTATATAAGTGTAACAGAACAATGCGAACTTTAATGCAAATGACAACGCTCATTGCGGCTAAGTTTATTTTAGCTCGGGTGCTAGTATTGAAAATATGGCGGTGAGTATAGTTAGGCTTTTCACTGTCCCTCCTGACTGTACTTATTTCCGTTCTCTCAAAACTCACGCATAAGTTGAAACGAAATTGAATGTGTTATGTCTGGTTATGCGTGAAGAACTACCAAACAGCAAACTATGGGTGTGTCAGGACTAAAACATTCTACTTAAACGCTGATTGCTCTCTTGACCTAAGAAACATGGTGAAATTGAACACAAATAGTGGGTTTAAAGGGATAAACTGACGGTTACCTGTGTGATTATGGGCAACCAGCTCTAATTATTCCCGAGATTTTCGTGCATCGTGTCTTGACTTGCTTGCACCATTTAGAATCCTCAGCCTCGTTCGCTGCTTCTTCCCAGTCTTTTTTCTTGATCGCGGCTATAAACTTTTTGAACTTTTTAAACTTTGTCCGGCCAAGATTATATGCCATGTCGATTATGGCATTCTGCAAAGAACAGCAAAGAGCGTTGAAGGTGCTCTCGCCGATTACAGATCGAGCGTCAGCAATGGCCGTTTCCAAGCTACTGTTCAGGAGCCTTTCAATATAGTCATCGTCGAGGCAAGGAACGCAGGAACAATAAGATGTTTCATTGCTTCTGGAGCAGCAATGACATAGTTCTTTACAATTGGTTACAGGACCCTTTAAGAACGTGTCGAATAGCTTGCTGCCGGCGTCACCCTGGCACTTCCCTTTTGGGTGTGCTTTGATAAACTCTTCTCTTGCGTTATTCTTTTGCATGTTAAAACCATATCCGATGGTTCTCTTTCCGTTAGTGTCAAGGTAGACGCACCGCTTTTTGCCTTCATGCTGTTTGATTAATGGTTTTGGATCACATGTTTCAACATGAAAGAATTTGAGAAAGATGCACGAGAAAACAAATAACAGAAGAATCTCTTTCCGCTCCATGAATCGTGCAGGTCGATATCTCGTTGAATATTCTCTCAAGCGCAGATAAACAGAATGTTTCATTATCTCTCTCACTCTGTGCCAGGCTCTCAGTTTTTCGCTGGCCTGCTCTTCCAATCCTTCTCACCCGCAGGGGTTGTTTTTCTGATGGGAAAGGAGAAATTCATCTCAAATTTTAGTTCTTAATGGTTTTAAACCTGCTTTATAAATTCCACCACAATTTTTAGAGTATCTTCTAAGTAATGTCCTTTAAAACATCACATGTTCTGGCTATGCTAAAAAAAAAAAGGCCTGTGTGCTTCGCGAGTACGTCACACGCGTCTTGCTGATAATCTTAACTCTTTCCCTCCCAAGATCCCAAGAGAAATTCTCCTTGTTGTCTGCCATACATCTCTTACAATGTTATTCCTGAGAATTTGGTTTGGGATGGCATGAACATCTCCATTTGATATCCTGATCAATTGTCTTCTTAATATCATTTTGATATTAATATCATTTTTCAACTGAAAGGAGAAATGATGTCTTGGTAATTCCTGACGGTGAAAAAGTTGAGCTGTAGAACTATAGAATATTCTAACTTTAAACTGAAAATTTTAAAGAGTGATGATAAAAAAATAGAATAGTTATCTGTTTTCTAGACATAAATAAAACTGACACTTTGAAGTACGTTGACAATTAAACAGTTACCGTTCTTTAAGCTAGGAACAGAAGGGTGAACTCGACAGAAAATGAACACCAGAAAAGTGGAACACTCCTTTGCAAGAAAGCGTACGCACGGCCCAGATAAATAACGCCCTTACATGTGCAAATACATATGAAGTGCATTATTACATCCTCGCCGCATTTCATGTTATTAATTTCTATCCGTTGCTTCATGCATGAGAAATGTCCTGATCCTCGCCGGCCGTCAGAGGGTGTCTTTACTTCCTTCATTCTCCATATCAAAGCTCGTGCTTCGTTGTCAGAACACCCCTGATCTTAAATCTGGTCACTACTGAGCCATATTTCCTGCAGAATCGCGGTTCGATGATTTTAAAATGGTTTGCTTATTCGACAAAACCTGGTTACGAAAAGGTTTCTTAACTTTCCTAAGCTCTTTCAGAATGGTTGAGATTTGACAGTCTCCTTATATACCGCTGTTAGATGCACGCCCAAGTTCTTTTCCTCTTAAACTTTTCTCCCTTCCGTAACTATCTCCCCAAGGGAGAGATTACGTCGCCCTATTTAGTCCTATACTGGGGTACTCCCGCAAAATACCTAACCGGGGCTCGTTTCTCTGAAGTCCCGGTAACTTAACGTGTCCAAAGCCATATTTTAAAATCAAAGGTTAATCAATAGAGAAACAGACTCTGACACCCTAACCACTCCATTTTTTTTCTTTAGCTGCTAGTTTTATCATATAATTTCAAAACGTTTGAAACCGCCACCTTGAATGAAAACAGAACAGCTTTACGAGCTTTAGGAGTTACCGGGACCTTCGAGAAACGGGCCCTGGACGCGTATCGTTAATTCGTGATCAACGTCGAAGCTCGCGAATTTAGGACCCCCAATCTATAAACAAAGTGTCCAACTTAAATCCAGCGAGTAGGGTTTGAAAAAAACGCCAAATGTATTTTTCGAATATATTTATATAGCGTTTTTTCCCGGTGGCTATTGTAAGCTACTTTTAGCGTAAAAACGCGCTGTAAGGGGAGATGTGGGGGGGGGGGGGGGGGGAGGGAATTCAAACTATGCGACATGATCGTATCCCATACCCACCCCTACGCTTTGCATATTCACGACTAAAGAGGCTAATAAAGATACGATGTTAACTGTAATAATTGCATGTCATGCAGTTAACTAATATGCATTAAAATTACCGTGGAACTTAATTTCTCCGTTGTACCCGTTTTTATTTCTTCCATTTATAGCATACTGCTTTGATACATCCCATAATGCAATACTAGTGCACATTAAGAGCAATTGTAAGATCTCGCGGAATGCATCCCTTGTTGAAGATCTTCAGTCACAAGCATCTGAGCAGTTCACTATCCATAACATAAGATCTGAAAAACAATTGACATAAATGCAATTAGCAGATAGCAAATGGATTAACTTCTTACTAACCGAGCGCGAGGGCTGCACTGGGTAAAATTAACGTTTTCGCGATCCAAAATGAACGAACTTTGATCCTTTTGTCTCCACTTGCGACTTGATTGGTTGAAACTCCAGCTAGTCCCATTAAATGTCAAATCTTGACCTGTATTTACTCCAAGGAAATGTTTGATACATGGCAAAACACTTTTCCACGCACCCTTAGACACAAGAAACAATGCGATCGGAACAATACGATCTCTAATGCAAATAACAACGTTCATTGCTAAGTGTAGTTAAGCCCGAGTGCCATCATGAAATACATTCAATCAAAATACAGCAATGAAATATTTTATATTTGAAAATGTGGCGGTGAAAATAGTAAGGCTTTTCACTGCCCCTTCTGGCCGTACATGTTTCTTTTCACTTAAAACTCACGCCTAGGTTGAAACAAAATTGCGTACGTTATGTCTAGTTAAGCGAGAAGAACTACCAAACAACAAAATATGAGTGTGTCGGGACTACAATCTTCTACAACAACGCTGATTGCTCTCTTAACCTAGGAAACATGGCAAACTGATTGAACATAAATAGTGGATTTCAAGGGATAAACTGAGTTACTTGTGTGATTATGGGCATCCAGCTCTGATAATTCCGGAGATGGTCGTGCATCGTGTCTTGACTTGCTTGCACCATGTAGAATCCACACCTTCATCTGCTGCTTTTATCCAGTTTCTATTCTCGATCGCGGCTTTAAACTTTTCAAACTTTAAAAACTTTGTCCGGCCAAGATTATATGCCATGTCGACTATGGCATTCTGCACAGAACAGCAAAGAGCGTTGAAGGTCCTCTCGCCGATTACAGCTCGAGCGTCAGCAATAGCCGTTTCCAAGCTACTGTCCAGGAGCCTTTCAATAAAGCCATCGTCGAGGCAAGGAACGGAGCAGCATCGACATTCTTTACACCCTTTGGTTACAGGACCCTTCAAAAACGTGTCGAATAGCTTTCTGCCGGCGTCACCCTGGAACTTCCCTTTCGGGAGTGCTTTGATAAACTCTTCTCTTGCGTTATTCTTTTCCGTGTTAAAACCATAGCCGATGGTTCTCTTTCCGTTAGTGTCAAAGTAGACGCACCGCTTTTTGCCTTCATGCTGTTTGATTAATGGTTTTGGATCAAGTGTTTCAACTTGAAAGCATTTGAGAAGAACGCACGAGAAAACAAATAACAGAAGAATCTCTTCCCGCTTCATGACTTGTGCAGGTCGATATCTTGTTGAATGTTCTCCCAAGCGCAGGTGAACGGATTGTTTCATTGTCTCTCTCACTCTGCTCCAGGCTCTCAGTTGTTTACTGGTCTGCTCTTCCAATCCTCCTCACCCACGGACTCTGTTTGTCTGACTTTAGGGAAAGGAGAAATTTCCTTCAAATTTTAGTTCGTACTTGTTTTGAGCCTGCTTTAAAAATGCCACTACAATTTTTTGAGCATCTACTATGTAACGTGCTCTAACAAATCACATGTTTTGGCTACGCTAAAACAAAGGCTCGTGATCTTAGCACGTTTATCACACGCGTCTTGCTGATACTCTGAACCCCTTCCCTCCCAAGATCTCACGAGAAATTCTCCTTGTTGTCTGCCATACATCTCTTACAGTGCCATTTTGGAGAATTTGATTTGGGATGGCATGAACTTTCCCATTTGATATCTTCCTGTATCCTGATCACTTGTCTTCTTAATATCATTTTGATATAACTGCAAGGAGAAATGATGTCTTGGAAATTCCCGACGGTGAAAAAGTTAAGTTGTAGGACTATAGAACATTTTAGCTTTAAACTGAAAAATTTAAAGAGTGATGATAAAAAAATAGAATAGTTATCTGTTTTCTAGCCATAAATAAAACTGACACTTTGAAGTACGTTGACAATTAAACAGTTACCGTTCTTTAAGCTAGGAACAGAAGGGTGAACTCGACAGAAAATGAACACCAGGAAAGTGGAACACTCCTCTGCAAGAATGCGTACGCACGGCCCAGATAAGTAACGCCCTTACATGTGCAAATGCATGTGAAGTGCATTATTACATATCCTCGCCGCATTTCATGTTCAGTTTCTATCCGTTGCTTTATGCATGAGAAATGTCCTGATCCTCGTCGGCCGTCAGAGGCTGTCTTTACTTCCTTCATTCTCCATATCAAAGCTCGTGCTTCGTTGTCTGACCGTCCCCGATCGTAAATCTGGTCATTATTGAGTCATGTTTCCCCGCAAGAATCGCGGTTCGATGATTTTAAAATGGTTTGGTTATTTGAGAAAACCTGGTTACGAAAAGGTTTCTTAACTTTCCTAAGCTCTTTCAGAATGGTTGAGATTTGACAGTCTCCTTAAATACCACCATGAACGCTCAAGTTCTTTTCCTCTTGAACTTTTCTCCCTTCCTTAATCATCTCTCCAAGAGGGAGACTACGTCGCTCTACTTAGTCCCATATTGTAACATAACCAAAATAAAGCGCGGGCTTGATTGGTCAATTTAGCGTTCCCCATTTGCCCATGGGCGTACACTGCTGACGTGAGCAAATGCAAAGACTATTTTTCCGCGCGCGCTTGTTTTTTCTGGTCGCGTAAGATTTGTTAAATAAAAGGGAACTCTTTAGCTACAATGTATCAATGTTATGTTATAAAACAAATGGTAAACACCACAGCGTACACTATTGACTTATGGATGCACTTGGGAGGTTTGCTAAGCACTCAAGAAGCTAGAGTCGCTCTCGGCTATCGCCTCGAGCGACTCTTACGCTTCTTTCGTGCTTAGCAACCTCCCGCGTGCATCCATAACTCAATAGTGTACGCTGTGGTGTTTACCATTTGTTAATTAGGGTACTCCCGCAAAATTCCTAACCGGGGCTCCATTTCTCGAATATCCCGGTAACTTAACGGGCCCGACACCATATTTTAAAATAAAAGATAATAAATAGAGAAGCAGGCTCTGACACCCTAATCAGTCCATTTTGCTTGTTTAGCTGTTAGTTTTATCGTATAATTTTCAAAACGTTTGAAACTCCCACCTTGAATGAAAACAGAACAGCTTTACGGGCCAGCTAAGTTAATTACTGGGACCTTTGAGTAACAGGCCCCTAGCTGATGTGTATCGGTCGTGATATCAACGTCGAAGCTCATGAATTTGGAACCTCCCAATCTATAAAGTGTCCAACTTAAATCCAGAGAGCAGAGTTTTCAAAAAACGCCAAATGTATTTTGCAATTTTGCATATATATTTATAGAGTGTATCTAGGTGGCTATTGTAAGGTAGTTACAGTCTCGCTTAACGAGATTTTGAAAATGGGATATTGTTTTGTGCAAACTCGGAGGGAAGGGGGGGAATTCAAACTGTGCAACATGATCATACCCCATACCCACCCATATGCTTTGCATATCCACGACTAAAAAGGCTAATAGACCACTTTCATAAATGGCTGCCGTATTAATATTCTTTTGTTTAAATTTAAATTAGCCCTTCTGGCCTCGCTTGAGACAATGTGTTCTTTTGAATTTTGTGCTGGAGAACGAGGCCAGTAGGGCTAATTTAAATTTAAACAAAAGAATATTAATCCGGCAGCCATTTATGAAAGTGGTTTATAGGATACGATATCAACTATAAAAATACATGTCATGCAGTTAACTAATATACACTAAAATTACTAAGGAACTGAATTTCTCCGTTGTATCCCATTTTATTTCCATTCTTTTACAGCATGTTGCCTTGATACGTCCCATAATACAATACTAGTACATACTAAAAGCAATTTTAGGATCTCAAGGAATGGATCCCTTGCTGAAGATCTTCAGTCAAAGTATAAGCATCTCAGCGTAGTTCACTTCTTTGTACCCATGACATGAGATCTGAGAAACAATTGACATAATTGCAATTAGCAGATAGCAAATTGATTAACTTCTTACTAACCGGACACGAGGGCCACACCGGCGAATATCATTGGTCCGTGGTGGTGGCAGTGCGGACCATGCGCAGCGAGGTCCGTACAAAAACGACCGAGGGCCAATAATTCCCAGTGCAGCTCGAGCAAGCGATGTTAGCATTAAGCAGTTTATTCTGTGGCACTCGGACCAAACTGTAATTTTCCGGCTTTCGTGAGCAAAAATGCACGGCTTATGAAGGTTTCCTTTACGCATGGCAAAATCTCGACCAAGTGAGACCCGATCAGAACGCTCGGATTTACCTCTAGGCTACCTTGCTATCATATAATAATGCTTGATATTTCTTAAAGTGGATGGCTGTATGGTTAGAACAAACTTTTTCTCTTTTTATCCTTTACCCCCCAAAATCAGTATGCATATTCTCCATACAGTTCCCTTTGCATTCTTAAATTGCTGACAAGGAGAATTTGTTTAACAATCAAGAGTTTGTTTAATTAGCGATTATTTCCTTTATTCTCAGGACCTTAATGTTTTATTAAGGGTGATACAGTAAGGAGAAATTAGATGCTGATCACCCGTGGGGGCCAAAAGGTTAAAATCCATACTCATAGGTGTTAACCACTTACCATTTTCCGAAGCCATGGTAACAGCAGATGCGTCCCTCGCAGTCTGACATACCGTACATATGATCTTCTCCTGGGTCGCAAACATATTTGCAGGTTCCAGACAAGCCATATCCAAGGTAGCAACTCATTGGTGGTTCGTCTGCCGAGATGTAAATTATTTACAATGTTATGACAACTGATCAGCGCAGTCCCTTGATTAATCCTTTATCATTTCAGTACAAAAGCGCTTTTAGTTGTGTGTCGTATAACTAGATATAGAACCAAATTAATCACCAAAGATATTGGAATAATAGAGATAATTCTATGGAAAGTGTGCACGAACGATTTTTATTCACGATTGCGATGCATCAATAAAACGAGCGAGTGAGTGCAGCGAACGAGTGAGTTTTTTTTATGCATCAGTAAGTATGAAATAAACGTAAATATCACATGGAAATAATGAAATCTCATTAATATACATGCCAATGGATTAAATCGCGGAGGAAAATGGGACAGAACAAGCTGCAATTAGCTTAATTTTACATCAGATAGAGTATTTTTAAATCCAGTGTCGAAAAACCCAAATTTAAGTGATTCCAGCGATCAATCAGAACAAAAGCTTACATCATCATTAGCCAACTGAGAACTCAAAGCGAAAACGAGAAAACTGCTTGAAGCGCGGGAAAACGCAAACGACGTACAAAGTCACGATCGTTTTTAGTTTTGCGTCTGATTGGTTGAGAGAATGGCGCAAGTTTCTTGGACCAATCACAGAGCAAATTTAAAAACGTCCCCGATTACTTTTGACACTCAATTTATTTATTTATTTATTTATTTATTTACTCAAATTCAATTACACAGATAATCAAAACAAAAACAAGGAGTTAAATATATATACAAGTATAAAAAAGAGATATCTGAGTAATTAGGCCAGTTTATACAGAATTCTAGATTCCTTATTTTAAATAAACTGCCTGTGATAAAATACAAAAAAATTAAAAACTAACTTAGACAAATAGCAACAACAATACGTAATCAAAAATTATAAAAATTTATCCTTACTTAAGTTAAATTTACTGATATAAAACTGATTCACTTTCTTACTAAACAATGATACTCGATCAATTGTCCTAATAGCTACAGGCAGGTCGTTCCATAAATCCACAATGCGATTAAAAAATGAGAATTTAAAAACATCGGTTCTAAAGCGACCCTTGGCAAGTATGGCTTCTGTGTTCCTCATATTGTATTTATATGATTTGAAGCTAACATATGATAGGACGTCAAAATCAATGTGCCCCTTCAGACATTTAAAAAAGAAACATAAATCTAACACCTCCCTTCTAAACTCGAGAGGCAAAAGACCTAATTTTAGTAAACGTTCTGGATAAGTTAAATCACATTTCAAGATAAATTTGGTGGCACGCCTTTGAACACGCTCAAGGGCCTTAATTTTTGCTTTAGTATAGGGAGACCAAACTTGAGATGCGTACTCCAGCTGCGGTCGTACCAACGATTTATATAGAATCAACATAGTTTTTTGGTCGCAATCAATGTTGCACGTTCTATAGATAATACCCAACATCTTATTTGCTTTACTTATAGCAAAGTCAATGTGATCGTTCCAGGATAAATTTGAAGAAACATGAACGCCTAGATCTTTCTCAGTTGAAACGACTGCAACCTGTGACCCACTCAGATTATATGATGTGTGCATAAAACTCTTTTTCTTTGTCACGATAAGGTGCTTACACTTATTAGCGTTGAAATTCATCAAATGCTCAGACGACCAACCAGTTAAGCTTAGCAAGTCTCTTTGTAGTTGAACTGCGTCAGCACCGTTATCAATAACTCGATAACACTTCATATCATCCGCATAGAGTTGGACAGTAGTCTTAGCATCCGTCACACTTGGGGCACTGTTAATATATATTATAAACAACAAGGGTCCCAGGATAGACCCCTGGGGCACACCGGATGAAATAGGTAGTAAAGAAGATGCTCGGCCATCTATAACTGTCATATGCAAACGATCTGTCAGATAACTTCTAAACCAAGATAGCAAGTTCCCTCTTATACCAACGCCATACAGTTCCCTTAATAAGCAGTTAAATGATACAGAGTCAAATGCTTTACTGTAATCCAGAAATACTGCATCAAGCTGTTTCTTCTCATCAAGTGCTTTGGCAAAGACAAATGTAGATCTGAGAAGACTTGTAACACATGAACGTCCTTTGACAAAACCGTCTTGTAGATGGTAAAGTTTAGGCTGGATAAAGGGAAAAACACATGAAAAAACGCACTTTTCAAGGACTTTGGAGATGATACACAGTAATGATATCCCTCTATAGTTTTCAACCATTTCCTTGTCACCAGACTTAAAAACTGGAACCAGATTAGCCACCTTCCACATTTTTGGAAAACAACCACTACCGAGTTGTTTGTTGAACAAGGTACAAAGAGGAGATGAAATCGAATCTGCACACTCTTTCACACTCTATTCCAAATTGCAGTTCAACAAACCACCAGCGCGCGTCAGGATAGAAACATGAAAGCAATTCATAATCAGCATTTTCGTTTGAATGAAAAAAAAAAATCGGAACAAAATATTGAAAAGAACATGTGCAGGAATAATTTGAGTTATTTTGTTCATGTTTCTGTCTTACTAAGGCAAGTAGTTCTATTTTAGGACTCCGATAGAGAAAGTGGCGAGAGTTTACCACTAGACAAACCATAGAACGTAGCAACCTTAACTTCACCCCTTGTTTGTGAATTTCTCTAAACAATGCGCTCACCTGGCTGATTAAAGCACCACTTTGCGTCAGGGACAGTAGGATCCCAACAACAAGACTTTTCCAGACATTCCTCCTCCTTAATGCCATACCAACCACATTCCTGGCGCTCAGAAGGAGCAACGGGGCAGAGTCCATCTGGGAGATCTATAATGACGTAATAGTAGTATAAGGGGCTCATAAGGCACACAGCCAATTAGAGAAGAGTATTTTGTACCACGTGATACAAATCGAACAACCATATAGCCAGATTATTATCCAAGATGGCGATTTGATTTACCGTCATCATTTGGTCACGGTCATGCGCGATGATTGGTTATCACTTTAGCACGCAAAATACGCCACAATTCCCGACAAAGTGATCATAATTTTCACTGGAAATGTTCTTTCAAGTTCTAAAGACTTCAGCTGAGGTTTTACTGCAAAGGTTTTTTCCTATTCCAACGTAGTGAATTTTCAAAATGGTATTTTTATTTATTTATGTTTTTTATTCAGCCAAGCTGTTCAACATGTAAATTCTTACGTGTGCCAGGTTTGACATAGCACCACTTCTTGTTCGGATCACTGTTATCCCAGCAGCACCCTCGCGCCTCACACGTCTCCTGATTTATTCCCAGCCATCCGCATTCCCAACGGTCATTGGTATCACAGCTTCCTAAATCAGCATTAAAGAGATTAAAGAAAACAAATTCAGGTCACATTTATTTGTAATTTTGTCCTGAATTTTTGTCCTGATCGTTACTTGGTCTATACTATAACCACAGCCCTGATTCTTCCGGTAAAATAATGAAACAAAACAGGTCTTTGTGTCTTGTACCCAGACCTTTCACGGCCAAGTGGTTATAAGGATCCAGGCAGTCAACCAGATCCTACATTTCAGGACATTTCAGTTAAAGTTACACGGTAGGATCTGGTAACGAGATTGAGCAAAGTATTCTTAACATACCATCTGCCATGATGGTGACCGCCCCAAAGAGTAAGAACAGAACATCGAATCTTCCTTCCATGTTGCAAGACTACAAACGAAAAACATACAAGTACTCTAAATAGTTTATACAACTCAACGTGAACATTGTTACTCCAGGTGTTTTGAAATGGGGCTGAACACTGCAAACACCCAAACGATACTTGTTCTTTCTTGTAATGACTGGGTCTTCTTTAACTGTGGAAATGATCGATAAAAACCTAATCGATAAAAACCTGATCGATAAAAACCTGATCGATAAAAACCTGATCCATAAAAACCTGTCCCTCCTGCTTCACATTTTAAGAAGAAAGCTTGTCTGGTTTTCATTTCCATATAGAAAAAGGTACATCATTGGGGCCTCGATCATAACTACCCAAACAGTTGAATAACATCTACTGAATGCAAGTTTCCTTTTTTCAGTTATTATCACCTACCTTGATGCGGCTCGGTATCCAAATCAGTTGATAAAAAGACTGCCCTGTAACAATTTGCAATTTAGCTCCTTGAACACTAGCTATAGCTTGGTGAAGTGAGTCACGTCGAGTTGCTGCTCTTTCTTTTAACAAGTAATAAATGATGATTTAAACAGATAATTACTTATAGCTTGTTAACCAATCAGCGAGCTCTCAAAGCAATTAGAACAACATTCTTGCTGGGAAAAGAGCATGCTCTAACAACATAATTCATGTTTTAAGTAGATTTACATAAGATAGGCACTTGAAATAGGTGTGGTCGCGGCTTCACTATGGAAATGTAATATGCGTGGACGATTGCATTAGCGCGCTATTGTCAAGGTGAAAATTAAATAATATAGCTATGAGAGAATGTTCATATTTTTATCGAATCTCACGGGAAGCCTGTTTATCTTCATTTACGTATTTTTTAACGATCTGCGGTAGCAGTGTACTGATATGGTGAAAAATGTCGTGGTGAAATTTTGTGCGAAAAAACACCTGTCGCCTTCCCTCAGGCCATGCTCATTTGCTGCAGCAAGTGCTGTACTTTAGTTGTGGAATATGGTGCAGAATGGAAAGAAATTCTGCCGTGGAAGGAAGAGAGTATGTTTTCTTACAAACAGAATATCTATTTTTGACAGTTTTTATCAGAAGTCAAATATTTATTATGCAGTGATATTTTACCTGGAAACTGTTTTGGGCAGAAAAAATTCAATGTCGATGGTTTTTTTCTCCCTCAGGGCGAAGGAAAAAGAAATTGAAATAGCTCCTGAGGACAATCGACAAGAAATGCGGAGCCGAGAATGTTGTAATGCAAGTCAGAAAAAAGTTGACTAATGCGACGTTTTTTAAAAGAAAAAGATAAAAACTAAGCAAGAATTGACAGCATTGGGAACAATCACGCTAAGCGATCATAATTTGTTTACAGTAACGGAAAACTGAACTAGAAAATTACCTCCTAACAGAACCATACAATTAATAAATTGCTTTGTTACAGTTAAACGGCACGTTTTTTAGTTTGTGTATATAGTCAGTTGCTTTGGAGTTTTGTGTAGATACTTAAACATATTTTTATAATATCTTTCATTCAAATAAGTTCGTAAAATGAAATTTAACGTAATAGAAAATGTTCCGTGCGAATATGTTGATATGTTATATTAAAAGAAGTTAGGAGAATAGCCAAGACACAGAGGAAAATTTTCCTGACGGTGAGTTTCACTCAACGGATTAACCAGTCGATGGTTTATGAAACTACCTTCTCTGAGGCTAACAGTTTTGAAGGAATCTCTAACTATATTCACTCCATCCAGTTGGTGCTGTTAGGGAGATTTCTTCCGCTGTCAAAAATTCGCTTGTAATTAGAATAACAATAAACACAGAGCATTTATTTAGCCAGGGCCCCTCTATGAATTGTTGCAAGTAAACGGCCACACATTTGCCGCGGGAGTTAAGTAAACGATGAAGTGAAATAAGCAAAAAAGGGAAAGGAGGCCATTCTAGCTGGTTTTCCACGTTGAAATTATTTCATGATTTATCTAGTCTATATAATGATTTTTGAAGCAGAATTTTCCTTTTTGGACAAGTATACGGGATATTCGAAGCTAACACAACACAACAGGTGTGCTTCGACATCTCTGATCGAATGCAAGTATCGCGACGCCTTGCGTGTTCAGAAGGCTCAGCCCAGTCGTCGAAAGAAATCTGTTTCTTTTTCCCGAGTAGTTTGCAAATGCACCTTAGTACTCATTCAGTTTGATCGGGCTTATGTATTTGTGGGTACAAAAACCTTACAAGAGAATATTTATAATCTCTTGAACCCAAGCTCAGGCAGAGGAAAAAATGTTGAACCAACGCCGGCATCACTTGATTATAGTGGTTAATGACTACAAAAAAAGTTTTAATAATGTTTCGTTCATGTTCATTGATATACTGCTTATCACACCTGGCGCTACTAACTACGAAGCCTTACGTTAAAAAAAGCTCGTCGAGCGGACATTATGTTTTATCAACTTTGAGCAATCAAATGTCACGAATTGAGAATGAACATTTCTGACCACGATTGGCTTTACTATTACTATTTTTTTTATTAATTTTAACAGAAAAACGACAATATTCTGTCGAATAATGACAGATTTTCTTAACTTAGTTCTGTGAGTCCACCTCGACGGATAAGCCTGACGATCATATATTTACTACCCACTGGCTTTCTTTGAACTTTTAAAATTTTTTAAAATTCATCGCTTTGTTGAAGCCGCTTTCTTACCATTTCCATCAGCCATTCACTGGTAATAAGATACCCTCACTTAAACCATGGATCACTGATCTAACGGGGACTCGCGCCAGTATTGTTGCTATAAGGTGGCTGCGTATTAGTTAAGCGCCGAAGGCTGTTTCTGGGGAGTATGAAGAAGAGTTTTATAATGCTTGGAATTTTAAAGAAGTACAACTTAGAGATTATAGCTGGAAGTTGCCACTCCAGAGGCATGCATACTTTTAGTGTCATTCATCGCAACAGCAATAACTTACTGCCGCGATCTTTTCTGGTCAAGAATAGGAAAAAAAGTTGTTTCTTTGTAATCACTGTTCATTGCGCCTTCACATGACAATAAAATGCGTCACGAGTAGAGATATCGCAAAGCGGGTTGACGTGAGATCAGATCAGAACAAAACACATGTAGAATAGGCCATTTTACAGTTGTGTACTTAGTTGCCGAGCCTTTGATTCAGAATGAGGCTAAAGATGACCTTGTTGTGATAGAGACCTGTATCTAGTTAGCATGATAACAAAGTGATTTACATTTGAAAGGCAGCAAGGTTTGTATCATAACAAGGTCATCCCTAGCCTCACTCCCGTTCAAAGGCTTGGCAAACAAGCACACAATTGTAAAATGGACTATTGCGATTCGCTTCCACTGAGGCTCGTAAATATATACACGTGTAAAAATGTTCTGTGATCCTGTTGCAAATGTTCTCTGCCACCACCACGTTGAAGGATCTGAATAGTGAACAAAGGATAAAAATTCTTACACACTTTATTTAACTCAAACATTAAATTACTATGCTCTCTGTTTAAAGTAAGAACAGATTTCAAAGCGATTCAGAAAGAGTTAACCATGCATTTTGATCAAAACGAGTTGTTCAATCTACGTGTATTCACTCTATTCACACGGAACTGACGTAAAATGTTCTCAGAGCGGACGTTTCCAGCGTTAGCCCTTGGTCAGAGCGAAAGGTACTGGTTTTATTTGGGACTTTAAGCAGTCAGGGCGGCAACGCCACGGAAGACGTCGATTAAAAAATCAGTTTCTACGTTTAGTTAGAATTTCGAAAATGGCTGCACGTGTTTACCGTCTTATAGGGCGCCAGACCTCAAACTCAACATAACGCATAAAAGTAGGGTTGAGTTCCAAATGGAAATTAAAATAATTTGCTGCCGCGGTTTCGCTTCGCAGACGACGCAAATTTCGGTGATTTCACGTTGTCGTTTTGCAAAGGACGGCTAAGAAATGCACAAAGTTTTAAAACGCACGCGCTGGGCGATTGTTCTGTCAATTAGATCTATTGTTTTTCCACGTTCTCGTTGCCGTAGCCGTCGTGGTTTGCTTAATGTCCCTACTGTCTTCTTATATGCAGAACGCTCTTCATCAAATTATAAATTGGCATGTCCATGCAACTTCATCTCTATAATGCAACAAAGTGGACGATCCTGGTCTTATCACCTTGCTGGTTAAATTCTTAATTGAATTCTTGACCTTGCCACCCAAAAATTCTGCCTCACTAGTGGAGTTCTAGTTTTTGAACGGCTTTGGTACGGTTGGCGCAGGTAAGTGTGAACATCAAACGCAACCTCTCTTATCTTAAACCAGTAGAAACCCCGTCTGGTGTAAGCCCAGCAACAGCGAATGAAGCGCTTCCTTGAGTCTAGTTAGAGCGAAGGCGCGAGAACAAGGGCGGAGTGCGTGGGCAGTCGATTCTAGACGGTGAAGAGAACCAAGGCCGTTAGAGCGTCCCTAGCCTATCCTTACGGTCACACGACGATGACTAATTCGTCTCCAGTTGTCTTCAAAGCGTTAGGAGCTTAACTCCAAATGTTAACGTGTAGCTTCAACCAAGGTGGACATCATCTCCACGAGTGACACCAGATGTAAACGTGTCGCTTCAGCGGGTTGATGCACATATAGGCAAAGGACTGATCGTGTGGCGTAAGTGAAGGATATAATTGCGAACCGTCTTCGTCCTGTAGTCCGAAAAAAAAGACAGAAACAGAAGATATCATGCGATCCACATCGGAGGCAAACGACATAAACGAGAATTACTTCCTCATGATGAAAAAGTACAACCTTTTCACGATTTATTTTTACGTTTCTCTCAGAACATTCGAGCCATAATCTGCGGCTCTCAATGGGACCGATGGGTACCGGTCACTTCGCCAACACATCAGCCTGCTGACATCTTTGGTCTACTCGCCGACAGTCGTCTTTGTTAATCTGATAGATAAACTGGTCACTACGCCGACATCCTTAAGTCTCTTCGCGGATATACTTGGTCAACCTTCTTTTTAGTTTTAAGCATATATAGAAAGCTTAATCCGAGATTGATTTTCATTTACATTTGTGTCGATTCTGTTTGACCGGTGCGAGTTCTTAGTCTCCCAACCGCCTACAATCATGGCGATGGTACTTAAAAAGTACATCCGGAAACTCTCTGTGTTATCTCTACGACCTTACCGCGAGATTGCTTTTAGAGGCGAGTTGACCAGTGGTGTTGGCGAGTTACCCAAAGGTTACGGCGAGTTAACGTGTCGGCAAAGTGATCGGTGACCCCCCCCGTCAATTAAGTTCAATAAGACATCAAGCAATACCTGTGCGGAAACTTTGAGCACAACTGATCCTACTTGTAGCTTTTTTGTGGTTGGGTCTTTGAAGACACTGCAAGGGAAGACAAGGAGACAAGAGCTGTGATAGGACTTTAAAATTAAACCTTTGAGCTCTAAGAGTGACTAGCATCTAATTTCTCCTTACAATATCACCCCTGAATCACACAACAAGGTCAGGAGAATAACAGAAATGATCACCAACTACAGAAGCTCCTGATTGTTAAACAAATTCTCCTTGTCAGCACTTTAGGAAATGTATAGAGAACAGTATGGAGAATATGCATACTGATGTTGGGGTGTCAGGTAAAGGGTTAAACAAACTTATCTTAGGGGAGAAAAGAAAATAGTTATTTTCCTCGCAAAGCTTTGATACCAACCGTTGTTGTTAGCAGCTTTCAATCCGTTTTAAGGGGTTCTCCAAATTTTTTGATCAAAGCCTCGCGCACCATCCCTGCCATTTTTCTATACACATTCAAACTTGAACAATGCCGGTTCCCCATTACCTTAAAAGATCTTTGTAAATTATCTTGGTCGTTTCAAGATAAGGATTTATGTCATCTTCATACTAAAAGAAAGGCAACAAGGTAAATGATAAAAAGGAGTAAGTTTCTATAGAAACTGTGTTGCTGCGTCGGTGAGGGTATACCAAGATATTTTGTTTTTTATCAACCAAGTTGATAATGTAAATTAGTATATACTAAAACAGTGGATAGTGTTGAAAGTGCGCTCTGATTGGCTAGTCAAACTCCGAATATCCTTTGCTATTTACCTCCGAGCAACTCGGGAAAAAATGGCGTCCCGGTTTGCATCCGTGACAAGCGAAGAAATCACTCAAATCAATTTTTGGTGGTGTATATTATCTCACCGTTTTAGTATCTACTAAAACAACTATTCACCTCAGTGTAGGTGGTTAGGGGTGGATATACATACATAAATATACATACGTACGTACTTATCTACCTACCTTCCTACCTACCTACCTACCTACATACATAAACATACATACATACATACATAATACATAGGTTAATTGACCACTCCCCATAGGGGCTTTTCAGGGCCAACACCCACCCATCCCACCCAGGGGAGGACATCCCCCACACAGTAATCTCGTGCGTGGGAAATCAACGTCTCCTACCCCTAACCCTGCAGGAGACGGAGCCTACGATTTATTCCTCCTTATCCGAGAAGACTAGATTATCTATCCATTTCTTGATTATAGAAAGGTAGCAAATTCTCCTCAGTTATTTTAAGACCATGAGTATTGGTTCGGCCTGGGCTCGAACCCTCGAACTCCCGCACAACATAATCCGGCGCTCTAACCAATTGAGCAAACCAGCACTTCGGTGAATAGTTGTAAATTAGCCACCGTAAGGAGTTCTAAAACTGACGTTTCGAGCGTTAGCCCTTTGTCTGAGCAAACTTCTCGATCTTCCGCTCTGACAAAGGTTTAACGCTCGTAAGGTAAGCTTTGGGACTTTTCACGGTGGCCAATTTACATTATCACCTCAGTTGATAAATTCGCATAATTTAAAAACAGGCAAAGTTAGTTTAATGTCTGCACAAACCAGGGTTCTGTCCTGGTGTACCGGTTCACAAGGGAATTACCATTGTTCTTTCTTTGTTTAGGAGTTATCGGTTAGCTATTGTGTATTGTTTGGTCTTTTGTATTGGCTCTTGTGAACCGGTACACGAGGACAGAAGCCAAACCAGCTTGAAGAATAACATTCAATTGGCGGTAAAATTACACTTCCCTGCCCTGGCCTCGACCTCCCCGTTCTTTGCTTTTATACCTCTATACTTTTCACGTTATAAAACAACAAAAGGAACGCCCAATGAAGTTGAAGAGTATCTAGTTAAGGTAGCGAGGATCACGTTCCAGAGGAAAAAAAAAAAAGAAACACTAATGACTTTAAAAACTTTCTGCTGCACAGTCTTTTTTCGGTTCGTTTTTTTAATCTCTCTATGCAAAACGAAAAAGAAAACTTAAAGCATCACATTCTAAAAGAAAAGGAACTGGTGTGGCGCATGATAATTTTGATAGTAAAGGATCGTAGTAAAGGAACTGCAATGGCAAAGCAGGGCGACTCGGTTGACCTCCAACGTGAAACAAAAGAAGTTTATTAGCACAGGGATAACTACATAAACTCACTTGACAGACTTGCCCTCCAAGACAAAGATGCTTGAAAATCAGGAAAATGAATTCATTTCTATCAGCATCGCTAAATAATGCATATGTTTCAGCTTCTTCAAGAAGTAAGACCTGATGAGTCAAAGCCAACAAGCCTTTACATTTATTTATTTACATTTCTTTTTTCATTAATTTTTTTACATGCATGTGCACTGTACTTGATATGCCACTAAGGAAAATTTTAAAGAGTGAGATGGCAAAAAAATTAAAAATAAACTACAAAGCCAGAAAGTGTTTCATCCTCCCCAATAGAGGAAAGCTGCCTAAATACTTATTAGTTAGTTCTCTACCATGATACAAGTAAACTGTGAGCAGTCCCTCCTTTTCAGTTAAGTCTTTCGTGCACGTCAAAAAATTCAGTGGAGAAAATATTGACAGATGTGCACCACACAGAACTTTGAGGGTCAGGTTCAAGAACAGTAGTAGGTGGTGATGGCTTCCATGTACAGCAGTAAATTATGTGAAAACCAAAATAGTGTACCAGTCAGTGTGAAGGTATAATGGCCTAAGCAAAAAGAACTACTGTCTGTAACTGCAACTGCAGCCTGTATTGTTCCAGACTCTTGATCAATGGAAATGAGGTTAAAAGCCTGTGTGTTGTTCTTCTTAGAGCACCCATTTTCAGTCCACCCACTCCTGTACTCATGTTCAGGGACTCAGAGAGTGAAACAGGTTTACGCTACTGTATTTTTTTTTTTTTTTTTTCATATTCTGGCAAGACAAACTTGGTTCAATATTGAAGCATTAGAGTTGGTGATGATGACCTCTCCTCAAACTACACACATTTACTTGGTTTGCAAGAAGTTTACTGGGGATATACTTACTTTTCTAAGCTCATCAGAAATAACGTAGTCTTCGAAGTAATCATCAAAACACTTTTTAATGTTCCCTGATTCTCTCACAATACCTTTTGAATTAAAAGCAATGCTCATACTTAGTTTCAAAGTAATCAAGTGAAACCCAATGCATGTGGAGTGTAGGTGAAATGACCTTTTTAACTATTTTATTATCAAGATATAAAAATCAATTTGCTGCACTGTCCACAATTCATTTCCTTTAATTTTGGCTCGAAGATATTGGTGCTTAAATAAACTAATATCTGAAGAAACAACCTTCTCATTCTAACTTGTTTATTTAGCTATACATGTGGCGATGAAGGAGTCCTACAAATAACTGGGGAAATATGATTTTAAGCTTGTTTGAATGGAATAAATGCAGCAAGCAAAGTTTAAACAATGTCCTGAGAGCTAGTTACAATTGTTATAATATAAGGGGCAAAATTACTGAATTGTGATTGGTCAAGACAGAGGGCATTTTTTCTTAATTTTTGTAATTGCCCCAGGCAAAATTACTTGAAAATGATTGGCTGAAAATCACTTAGTAACGGCTGCCAAGGTAAAGAAATTTCTGTTTGTTTTGTAACAATGGCGTCCCGTTTTGCACGAGATCAGTAAGAAAACATTTTGCCCCTTATATTATAAACAAGTAATCACATGGTTCCTCCTAAAATTAAGGATTAATATCACTTGTGTTTTCGGAAGTTGCAGAAATTGCCCTCGTCGCTGCGCGACTTGGGCAATTTCAGCAACTTACGAAAACACACGTGATATTAATCCTTAATTTTACTCGGCCCCATGCGATTACCTATACTAACATGCATGTTTACATGACAGATACACAATGTCAGGAGAAGGTGTGTATTTTACAAAACCACATGGCCAGATTCTGTCAGAGGCAGTCTGCGCCCCTTTGGCCTAAAATAGGCTGCATACAATAGTACATTAGTAAACCCTTCTTTATCTCTTAGGTGATATTTTTCTTTCTCTGATCAACTTTCTGCTTGAAAATGTACTGACTTTGTGAGAAGAAATTCCTTTTGGGTTCCTCCTAAAAAAATTAAATCTTCACCTTGTTCTTGTAGCCTGTCAAAAAAATCCATAGATGTGACTGCACAAGAGACAATTTCTGCTGTGACAGATGACGGTCTGATACCTGACACAAAAAGAAAGACTGTTGAACGCTGCAGAAATACAGAGATGACTACTTTTAATACTGAATTTTCATCCATTTTACTACTCACCAAGAGGACCCCATGAATTGGAGGAAGAAGCAACCTAAACAGCAACAAGTAACTAATGAATTTAAAATATACAATTAAGCAAAAACAAAAAACAAATAAAACAGATAAATGACCAAATCTGTAGGAAAAATATATATGTAACTACAATTACATACAGGTAGTTCATGAGGATTCTGTACAAAAGAAATTATTGCAAAACATTAAAAAACAGCATTCTAGTTTTCAGTACTACAGTTTATGACCCTTGTAATTTTTTTGGAGATTCTGGAGATAAAATTTGACCATCAGAATTGGAAGTTATCTTTTTTTTAACTATCTATAACAGATTTGCATGCAATCGCAGACAAAACCTTTTGACAATTAGTTGGCAGACACATGACAGCTTTGCTCCTCAAAAATTTTCTGCACAACATCAAAATACTTTCCCCCCTTCCTTGTTGATGTAGCTCACAGAAAAAAGTTATTGATAATAAGTTGGTAGACATATGACAGCTTCACTTTTCAAAAATTTTCTGTGCAACATGAAAAAATACTTTCCCCTCTTCCTTGTCAATGTAGCTTGGTCTTTAACCCCAAAGGTGTGTCCTCTGAGTCAAATTTACATGTGCAACAAAACTTGTTTTTTGTTTTTCATCTTCTAACAAAAAATACAGATGTGACAAAGTAACTAACCTGTAGACTTGATAAAACAGCAGGATCTTGAAAAAAGTCCTGTTGATTTCAAAAGATTTAAAGTTTGGGGAAATTTCAAGCTTTTCATTTCAATATCTTAAATAACAACTAAAAGAATAATAATGATAAAAAAGATAAACATAAATTAATAACAGTGGTGTCTTAATGTATAATAGATTTGATTGCCCTTTCTAAACCCTTTATCCCCTATGAGCAACTGGCATCTAAATTCTCCTAATAATATCACCTCTCAAACAAACACCCAGGTCAGGAGAATAAAGGAAATGATCACCAACTCAAGAAGCTCTTGATTGTTAAACAAATTCTCCTTGTCAGCACCTTAGGAAATGTATAGAGAACAGTACGGAGAATAGACCACTTTCATAAAAGGCTGCCAGATTAATATTCTTTTGTTTAAATTTAAATTAGCCCTACTGGCCTCGTTCTCCAGTACAAAATTCAAAAGAATACATTATCTCAAGCGAGGCCAGTAGGGCTAATTTAAATTTAAACTAAAGAATATTTATACAGCAGCCATTTATGAAAGTGGTGTATATGCACACTGATGTTGGGGTGATCAGGATTAAAACATTGCACACCGGTACCCGGTAGTGTCAAGCCATAGTTACAGGTAACGCTTTTTTTTTTTTTCGCAATGGTACATGTACAAATAATGTAATTCGAAAGTGGTCCAAAGACCTCTGCATACGTTTGATACTGTTGAATTGTATTGGAATATTTTGTTACAAATTTTTGCACAATTATGATTCAGATAGTGAAAATGGAAGCATACAGACTCAAAACTAATACTAGCAGTGCAAATGCACCTGCCTTTTTTGTTTTTACTAATGCTGGGACAAATATTTCTCATCAATCCAACTTACCATCACAAATTTATCTTTCTGGTAAGCTTGGAATAACTGATCATATGAGAACATTTGAACCTTAGTTCTCGTTATCATTCCCCTGAAAAACGGGATAGATGAGATTATGAATGGGCTGAAACAAACGACTTAATTTACTCCGGCACCGTTATTTTGCCACAATAAACAGTGAAAAACATCTAGATAGGATGGCAGCTTTCGTATTGTACCATTTCGAAAAGAGTTCTTTAACATCTGAAGACTCAAAACCTGGGAAAGTTTTGTTTGGAACAAACTGGAAGGTGAACTGTTTCTCTTCGTCCGCCATTTTGGTTATTTCCTAGTGCATGATGGGTAAACCTCTTTCCCAGGGTCCCCAACGCGACTCTGAGCTTCGTTGCCAATATTACCGCTGGCCAGAAGGTAAACCTCAGGCCAAACTGACCCTAACGGCGGAGCTCGTAATTTTAACTTTTACTTAAATATCTTGAAGACGGACAACTCTCTCAAACAACGAATCTTAAAGAGCGCTTCGCATTCGGAAATTCATTTCAGACAAATCAAGTCAAGTTAATATAATGTCATTCGCAGACAAACTCCTTTTATTTCAGTTCGCTACCTTGTTCGAGGCATCAAGATTGTGAAATCTCTGTAGCGAACCCTATGAAGCCATGTGTAAACAGAAACAGTATTTTGAAATATAAGAAGAAAATTATTAGTTTTGCGCGAATCATGGACCGCGCATTCAACAATCTTGCGCATGTTCTTTTTCAGACTTTTGATCTCGAAAGATACCCTCTGTTCTAGACGCGAGGCGGTCAATTGAATTGTTTCTGCTCCGATCCATAGATTCCTTCAAAACAGGCTTAGACATCATGCTGGGCGAGAAGATACTTTTACGTGTGAACTTGGGGAACTCACTTCTTTACTGAACCATCTTCTTAGCGTCGTTAGCTTGATTACTCAACATTCCAGGCAGATAAGTAGTCTTTGCCCAAGAGTTGCTTTACTATCTTCTTTCCGGCTCAAAAAACAGTTAACGGTTTTCGCATAAGTGCTTTGTTTTCTCCATGAAAAATGTGAAAAGCTGACCTACTTAAGTTTTTTGACCATGAATCGAATGTCTAGACCCTGAAAACCTTGATATATGTAGCGTTCCAAAACATATACTCTCGGAAAAAGGAGGCTGCTCTCGCAGGCTGGAAAAAAACTAAATTAACGTCTGCTTAAGAAAAGCAATCTTGGTTTTTCAGCTAGTTTGAGCGGCACGTTTGTATGGCAAAGGCTTCGTTTCCTGTTGACTGGGAAATCTTGCAACAAATGTACAAGACATCAGTATATAGTGTTGCGAACAGTTAACGGACAATGCAACATAACTTGATACCATACTGGCACCAGCTCTTTGTTTAACAGACTGTACAGAATCCAACATTTTTCTTTATTTGTTAGAGAAAAACCAAAACTGGCACCGTAGATTTATCATATTACCAGCTTTGCTGATGTTGTTCACCGAACAAGGTAGTGCCTGTTTTTATCAAAAAAGGAAATCAAACTTAACACCAACCAACGGATATCTTGGCCCCGTGTCAAATACTGCGAAAGTATAAGAATGGAGGTAATTTGGTAAAAAAATTAAAACAGTGTACACCTATGTAGAAAAATTTAGGAAATATGAGAAAAGTCTAGTTTCAGATTTTATTCGATCGTCTTAGTATCTCCACATAACTTCCTAGAATATCTTTCGCGTTATGTAGTCTTACCCAATAAAACGCATAAACTTCAAACTGTATTATTAGCATTCTTTAAATTCTTTCAGCATGAGATCATTGCATTTTATCAAAATTTTATTCGAAAAGTTAAGAGAACTAAATTTTTTTTGTTATGTTAGACGTCCAAATCAGGAGTTGTATACGTTTTTTTTCCCCAAATAACTTAGTCAATAATACGTCAGTAACATAACAAAACGTGCAATTTCAAATAATTTAATGGTCTACTGATACGCTCGCGTGATATTTCAAGTACTCATTGACTGAACGTGCAGACACTCATGCGTAAACTAAAGATAACAGAAGAGTGATTTCATAAATGATACTTCCCGTGTTGCATAATCAGAGGTAATGCCGATCACATCATTCGGTCATGTGAAGAAATCGATGTTTTCAGTCGATTATAGTCAGCACAAGATTTTGATATATTTAAAAAAAAAAAAAAAAAAACAACTAATGCGTCCAAATTTTCATTGTTTTCCAAAATCATCACATTCATAGTTTTTACCAAACAAAGGATCTTGCGATCCGATCCTTTCAAAGCTAAAAGGCATGTTAATGAGACAATCAAAATTACTTTAATTTTTTATTGGCGATGGATGTTGTTCTCCGTCCAGTTAAACTCCAAAAGCTGGGTTATTCTCAAAGTGTTTAACAGTAAGGCGAAGTTGGCTTGCGTTTCCTTTTGTTTTCAATATTTGAAAGATTTGGAATAGAACTCAGATTAGAAGTCGGCTTAAAGGGTAGCAAACTTTTTCAAGTACATGAAAAATATACCACTATAACGAAGTTCTCAATGCTTATTCGGGGATTGGGATCGTAATTTGAATCACGGGTGTTGTTTGCTAAAATTTGCATGTGTACATGTTGGAACTTAGTGGAGTTCCTGTTTGAGACCGGGAATCCCCAAAGAAGCCCCGTTTCGATGCTAGCAGAGGTCAAAACAATTCAATACTTTGGTTTACGTTTCATGTAGAATATCAAAATACAAGTCAGCGCCGCCATCTAGAATCTACTTCTCGATCAAAAGGCCAGCTGTCGTCAAAATCTATTGGAAGAAAAATCCGCACTCAGCGTTTTATAGTCCAGCTTTGTATTTTTTTAACTAAAAGACGCGTCAAAAGTTTTTAATAGTTTAATAGATTTCTTAGATCAAGAGTCTGACTAAGACAATAAGCCGATGTTCCTGAGCTGTGAACTGAATTCTCGACTTACGCTTTTCTTTGCAGGGGTGCATGTGACCTATTAACATGGCAAGGCGCGTACACTCAGCCTGCAGCTGCAGTATAACCCGGCGACGGATGAACTCAATAGACAGCAGTGTGGGCCTTTTCTGATATGAATAACCTGTGATTTCCCAAGAAATCGAAAGGTTAAAAAAAAAAAAAAACCGTGATTAAAAGTGACTATTTTCCCGTCTTTCCACCAAACTGGATTTACTTTGATCGGTGGGAAAAAAAACGAGTTTTTTTTTTTATTGTAGATCCGCAACTTAAGAATACGCCAGAACAAATCTCTTCAAAGAGTCAAAACCCCGACTAAGCACTCTTAACTTCTCTATGGGTCATATCGTATGGGAAGGTTCGCCCGAGATTAAAACCGTATCTTGCTCGTTTGATAACAGGTCATGATGTTCTGCAGATCAGAGATTTTGTACTGTTTTGACGGGAAGGAGAAAAGATTTGCGCTGGAAGTCGAAAAAAAAAAAGGATTTATCATATTCATAATATATCGGGAACACGTGTTTACAATCGTTTTTTTTTTTCCTCAATTGCAGCAAGGCAGCGAAAACGTTGCCGGCTGTTTTTTCCGTCCTAACCAAAATAAAAAACTTTTGGTTGCATGTGTTTTATTTGTTTGAGCTGAGGTAACATTTTTCAGGGCAAAAACGTGCCGTACAGATGTTGCGCAATACTGCTCAACTGTATTTGCTACGACTGCACAGCTTTGCACAGCTTTGCACAGCTTTGCACAGTTTGCAGGTGAAATGATAAAATTTCGAATTTCACGTTGATCGGCAAGTAACAGCTGGATGTTTTTTTCGTCGTTAGATGAAGACTGAGTATCAGTGAAGAGGCCTGTTTAGTTGGTTAGCAAGCAGGTTTGTCTGCATCTGTATATTTATCAGCTGTGATATTAGTTTTCCGTGAGAAGTGCCAGTCGCGCGTTTGCTCTTGTAAGATACTGCACTGCTGCCATGGACGTTGATACAGCTTGCTCCATGCTTCGCATGATCAATCAGTTTCCGTCACAAAAAGTTAGCGAGCGAAAAGAAAACGAATGCATAAAATTGGTCATCATGAAACTTTTTTCTCTTTTTTCTCGCTGTCCGTGTGGGATCTCAAATGTTTTTCCTTTGTGTAATAATGTGATGAGAGACCTTTAACCTTGCCATATTGAGTTTGCCAACGCAATATTTATTTACAACGAAGCATTTGAACTCGGCCAGATCATTAATTTGAAGTTGGGCCAGATTCCAACTTATGATAATTGAACACAATTCCCTGCCAAAATGCCTCCCTCGATCTTTGATTCTTGTATTACCCGGCATCAAAAACCAACACTTGACAGATGAGACATCTTATAGATAATCAACTCCTGTCGAAACAAAGCGGGTTTGTCGATAATAAGAAATGAAGAACTGAGAAATCACAGAAACATGACGAAAATTTAATGATCACACCTGTGAAATTTGAAGCTCTTTGCGGAAAATGAATGCTGGTGATTTCTGTTCGATAAGTCCTTCTAGATTAGGTTATGTTAGTAACAATCTCCAAGACATTTAAAAGTATAGAAGACTGCTTTTGTTCATACAGCTTCCGTTCGTGACAGTAAGACAATTACTGTTGGTTCATGTATTGTTAACAGATTAAAGGTTTTCACGGGATCGTGGGAATAAAACGGTTGCTATAACAAAAACTGCAAGCCATCTCGGCTCCTTGGAACTAAGGGAGAGCTTAAAATTTATCACAGATTCCTCTCTTAGAGTGCAAAGAAACTAGGATTCGAGATCTAAATTTTACCTCTATCAGTAATGGGTAAATAAAATTGTTGACTTCTTAACTAAGCTTTGGCTCGTAGAGTTGACAGAAACAGGAGCCTTACCAGCAGAAATAAGCAGACTTTCACGGTTCGATTGGCGTTTTGTTAGTCGGTGTCTTTCGATCGAACAACCTGGACCGTCGCTTCTTCCGTGGCTGAGTTTCAGTTACTTATTTCCCCGCGTCCGGAAATAGAGGGGAACGTTCTTGTATACTGATTAAGTAGAAAACAGTTTAATCGTTCGATTTTGAATAAGCAATTAATCAAATTGTACGTATTGCACGTTTCGTATAAGAACAGTTCAATTTCCTGAAATTGACTAATCATCATGACACAGAATAGAAGGGCTCCGTCAAACTCCAAAGTTTTATGGTTGATGTAAGTTACACTCTCAAGGCCTTCTTTGCATCGTTGCGTCAAAGATGCACAGGTCTTAATTTTGCACTCGGGAAATTCTTGAGTGAGATATAAGAGAAATCTATCATTTTAGATGTTGTCGCAGATGTTAAATCACTGGCTGTGGCTTACACACTGTTTCTTCATGCGTAAGCTACATGACTGCACATTTCTTTAAAACAGTGGGAGTCTGTTTTCATTCTATCTCCTCTCTATGCGGAAAACAACAAGGAGTTCAACTGGCGGCTCTGCGTGCAAAATTAACTATAATCGCGGATGTGGAAAATGGATTAGAGGATGATTGAATCAGTGAAGAATAAATTCGTGGAGCGGTCTGGCGACTGAAACCTCCTAAGGATCGCGTGATGTCGCTTGTTATGGCGCGTTTTCGCGAGAAAATTTGCGTGTTTTTTCAAAGGCACATTGTTCCACAAACAAATTGACACGATGCTCGACCACCCACCTCTATTTCGCAAGAAACAAGAATTGAGTGACAAAAAGATCTGCTGCGAAGTGAACGTGTGCCTGCTTTTTGGCAGATTTGCTACGTTTTTTTTTATTATATGTCCACAGGGCGTTTAACAGTTCAGAGGAAGAGGCAATCGAGCGAGCAAATCGACGTTGAGATAGCAAGGTTGTTGTTATCAAGATTGTGGTAGCCTGCGGCTGAAAAATAAGAACCTTCGACCCTCTGAACTGGGGGTTATCGCCAAAATCTCCATCCCGTTATCAACAAATGTCTTATCAAGCGGTCGGTGTTGTGGAAAATTGAAAGAAACCATCTAGCCAATAAAAATTTAGCCAAAACCTTTAGAGCTGTGTAATAACAGCTTCGGGTTTCAAACGCAGACGGCCATCCTTTATTTCTCTTAAGAAACAATGCGACTTCCGGTGCGCTGAGCTGTCAGTAATAAAGCTGAGTGTCACTCATTGTATACGTGAGACGAACGGCGTCATGTCTCACAGGGGGGAGAGTCTTGAATACTCGTGGGTAAAGAAGAGATCTCTGGGGATGAAGAAACGAAAAATAATCAACAAAGAAAAAAAAGGGACATCGCAGGATGCACGAGCGGTGTTTAAAGGATTAAAGTTCATTGTCAATTCGCGAGAATATAAAAAGCAAAACAACAAGACGTGATACCTGTTTACACATCACCCCCCCGGAATTTCAGTGCTACGTGATGTCCCAGTCAGCAGAAACTGCGCAAGAAGGAGTACACGGAAACCCCACACAACACGAAACTATCCGTCACCATTACCGCCCAGATAGGCCAAATTTCCGTCCTTTTTTTCTGTTCTGTTTAAAACTTTGCCAAATTTACAAACAGACTTACACAAACAGACAGCTCGATATTTATCACACAGCTGCATATCAAGTAAGTCTTGTTTACATGTAATTGTCATTGTATCGTGCATTTTAGTCCCCGCGGAGTATTCACATTTCAAAGGTCTCTCGAGGCTTTTGCCGACATTTTGAGCTGCGTACCGTGCGCGTGACCACTATAAATCCATTCTGTCATAAACTCTCTTCTAGAAAGCCCCAGAGAGCGCGATGATTTTGCACCACAGAGAAACCCACGCTTTAAATCTCGCTGCCCAACGACAACCGTTACGTAGCTAACAAAAATAGACCTACAGAGCGGCGCCTTTCATGAACTATTGTTTGTTCAAATACGCCAGCTGATTGGTTAGTTCTTACAGTTGGTATGACGACCAAATCTCGAGGCTAATCATTACGTCACGTCCCACCCGAAAACCAGGTCCCCCGCAATGAGTGGAAATAATAGCCTATAATATATGTGTATATATTTCTCGATACTGACCCTAGTGAGCTTCATAACAGTTCCGAGTAATTACGGCGCTAGCGGTTTGCCATTTGATGCGTCAAAGGCGTAGTGTATCAAGCACACCACGTTAGGCTATAAACAACACTGGCAATGGAGAGAAAGAACAATAATTGTGTGGTGCATGTGAGACAAGATTCCGATAACGACCTAGAGGCGCTTTTCCATGTCGTCAGCAAAAACTCAGTGGCGAAGACGCATCCTGAGCCAGCATCGTCGCAATCGTTACCGATGCGTTTAAGGAAGCTTCCTCCGTCTTTTTTCAAGCAACCTCCAATCGACGGTGGCTTATCACCCGATCATGACGTCCCAAAAAGGCTTCCAATCTCTCATTCGCATTCGCGTTCATCGCCAGCGTCGCTTACAGTTCCTACGACTCTAAAAGGCCCGCCAAACCACTCCTTGAGTCCTGGCGTCCACCATCAGAGATCAACCTCTTTCGATAACACGGCGTTGCTTGAGGAGCCAACTCCAATGCCGCCCGGGTGGGAAATGAGAACGACGGCGAGTGGCCAACGATACTTCATGAAGTAAGGCGAAAATAGGTTAACATCCTCTAATGCCAGTGGTTTAATGTATTGTAAATGTCTTAACACAACTTCAGTTAAATTACCACATTTAAATATTAAAACGCACGCACGCCATCTAAAGTCAAAAATTGTAAATTTCTTTATGTTAACTTACTGCGCTGGAAGTGTTAGCGGTCCCATTAGACATACTAATTTTCTTGCATAAAATTCTATTGATTTAAGGTTTTTTAGTGTATTTCTAAAAACCATTATGATGATCTTTTTCCTTATACATGTACGTGTCTTTGGTACTCAATATGGCGGGTAGCCAAATCGGATGTAACACACAGTAAAAACGCTGTTTCAGTGATAGTAAAACTAATCACACTTTTGTTCTCTCTCGCAGTCACTTCGAACAGCTAACGACATGGCAAGACCCAAGGAAAACACAGTCAACTTCAAATTTGAACAGCGTACAGCCAGTCGGCAATTTGCCTGATGGCTGGGAGCAAGCGATAACACCAGAAGGTGATATTTACTATATCAACCACATCGAAAGAACAACCAGCTGGATCGACCCGCGACTCGCGATGCACTGTAGAAACCAGGAGAGTATGCGCGGTTCCACCTTGCCTCCTGATTTTAATCGCCATGGCCATCGAACCCTTCAGCTTCATCGTCTCCAGAGAGAGCGTGAGCAACTTTTGAAACGGCAGCAGGAACTCTTGAAGCAAGAGATCAAATTGAAACGTGATATTCTAGAAGAAGGTGGAAAACCGTCGCTTCTCGGAAACTTGACGCGAGAATTCAGCGCGCCAGATCCCCCTGTAACAAACGGAGGACACATCAGAGATGAATCGTTTGATTCCGGGCTCGGAATGGGAGGTGGTAATTACCAGTTCCACGACGTCGATATGAACGATTCGCAACCGATGTTTGACGCGAATTACAACTCGAAGGACACTTCTTTTCGCGCCGATCCTAGGATACCCGAGATCCTCGACAGCTTGCCTGGTACAAATGTCGACTTAGGTGTTATGGAGGGAACAGATAATTCCACCAACATGGAAACCGAAGATCTTGGAGTTGGATTAGAGTTCAATTCGGAGATCTTAAACGATATGGAATCCGTGCTAATATCGCCGACCTTGACTTGGCTTTGAGTTTGACGGGATTTTTTTGCGCAACGTAATAGTTTTATAAGAAGGATTTTTCAATGACATTAGATTATTCTCAACGGAATGAAAAGTAAGTAAAAAGGCGCTTGTTAGCGATCAAACTATTTCCCTTTTCTACATTTTTCATACGCGTAAATATTAAGGTTGAGATTGTAACTTACTTTTATAAGAGAACTTGTTTCGCACCGAAACTACAAAGTTCGGCTCTAGAGTCGAAATAGGAAGGCTTTATGCTGTTATTCTAGAGAAAAACAATTGAAAGTCGGTATAATTTTTTGCGGTAAAATTATAATAGTTTTTTGATTTAATTGCTTGTAAATAAGAGTTGGAGATTAATAAGGGTTTTCATGGTAGCGTCAAATGTTTGCGTCCCCGCAAAATTACTTTTCATAGTCTTCAATAACTCGGCTGTTGTTACTTATTCGGCGTTTTGATCTTGCATAGTTATCCAGTAGCGTGTGAAAAAAATAAGATCTATTTCCAACTCCACCCTCAAGATCGTCTTTTGTTCGTAGGAAATGACAAAACATCAACACTGATTAATCGTGAGCGAGACTTGAACTCTAACATTTTATCCGCCCAAAAATCAGCACTTGGTAAGCATCGGGCACGCTATGTGTAACCTTAGAGAGCCTTTCCACAACTCAGGCGAGATTCAAGAATGGTTAACACATGATCAAGGGTGGTTTTTTCTGCGTTAGGCAAAATTGTAATGGTTCATTAAGCAGCATACGGCATAATTGAGGTAATTAGGGTAGCTTTCTTAACTTTGGATCCAAAAACTTGGTTATTTTTTGCTACGAAGCGATCTTAATTTTTTAGTAAGTGTATTAAATGCAGGTTTATTTCACAGATTTATATAGTTTTAAAGGTGCGTTTGCGAGTTTGTTTTGTTTTTTATTTTTTAGTACAACTTTGAATCGCCGATAAGCGTAGCAACAAATTTTGCGTCTCACTTCAGTGTAAATATCGGTTTCCATTTTGATAGTTACGCATATATCTCTTTAGATACAAAAAACGAACCGAAAGGGGAATTCATGTCTATGGAACAACGCTCCGTTTCGAGAAGCAAGTGGGGCGGTAAATTGCTCAGGAACTAGAAGGCGCCAAGTGAAATGTGGACCAGAAAGGCTTTCCTAATAGTTTTTTGTTTTCATTTCCTCCTTGGCATTAAGCCACACTCATTTTCCGTCTGTGGTAAGCAAAGTTAAGGATTAAAATTGAGCGGCGTGATGGCAAGAATGTTTACTTTTCTGTGTTTTGCGCCGGCAGAATTATTCATTTGATTTGCAGTCGATGTAGGCGTGAAGAACCCCTTTCCCATGAGTAAACTAAATATCTTTATTTTTTTGTCCAAATTAGAGCAGTGATATTTCATAATATTGTTACCAATGTGTTTCCTGGCGAAACCTCATATAATAAAATATTTTATTAACAAATAGTATAATGGTGTTTGTCCTTGATATTTTGACGACAGCCGGCTTCATAAACTGGTCGTAGCGACGAGAACTCATTGACAACTGACCAGCACGCCATCGCAATTTGCATAAGAAAAGAAAAGCTGATTGAAGAGGGTAAAAATAGTCTGCTTTGCAAGCCCTTGTTACAATCCATCCTGCTGAAATGTCTAGACAAACAAATGAGGTTTCCTTCCTTCGTAACCAGATCCAGCTTTTGTTGAGTAAAATGTGTGAAAACTTAAGCTCCTGCTGGCGAACTTTATACGTTTAAGAAATCAGCGCGGTCCTTAGGTGGCCCTCAAATTATCTTACCATAACCAAATTACGAGCCTTACTGAAAACTGTGATTCCGGGATTTTATTCGCAGTGGATATTCTTAAAACTGTTTGGCAGTCATTGAAGTTTCGGCGTAGAGGCAGTGATACAATTATCATTGTTAGACACAGTTGTGGCATAGTAAGCTCTTGCCTCCACCCAAAATGACTTCCGCCGCTTCATTGGTTTGGTTTTAATCGTCAATTTACATTTATTTGCGAAATCGTGCAAACATTCGTAAACACAAGAGGTACACAGAAAAAAAAGAACAACTTCGGGATGAAGTCATCAAGATGCACTCACTGTAAAAAAAAGTTTGTTGCACCTCTCTTAAATGATAAAATTTCGATATCATCCATGGTGGAATCGTCGAGGCAATTTACAAAGTACGTTTGATTCCCTTGCGAGATGCAATTTTTGACGCTCTTTTAGTATTAATGCAACGGTAGTGCGCGGCGAACATTGGAAAGTCACACTCACTTTTACTCGCACGCTAAGATAAATCATAGAGCAGGCATGGAAAAAATGATAATATTTAGCGAGCGATCAACGACAATGTCAATTTTAAATCATTATCTACATTTGTGGCACCATAGGATGCTTATTATGAGCTTGCCAAGAGCTGATTTTTTCTTTTTTTTTTTTCATGTTTTTCGATACTCATAACACTCCTTTTTCTCCCAACGAGATTTATCAGGTTTTTCTCTTTTGAAATCTTCAATCTGTCATCAGGTGCGATTGCCCATTTCTTATTAAAAGTGACCCGATGAAGCGCACAAGCAAGGATTTGTCAAATCATTTTTCCAGTACATTCGAAAATTAATACCTTCTCATTCGCACCAACAGACAACACATGAAAACCTTGCCAAAAGCGACGCTTACCTCATCATAATTCAGTCTTTGACCGTGAGAAAATCCAGACCTAACATAAAAAAACTTGTGATAATAAAAGTCACACAAAACTGCTAATTTTACTGATGAAAACTTTTAATTTCGCTTCACAAATGCACCGCTTTGAATTACCGAATTTCTCAAGTAACAGAAACGCACCCGCTTTTGTGCGTTTTTCTCTCCCGAGCTAAAGGCCCCAAACGCGGTATGTTTCTACTTTGAACGGACCATTAGCACTTTTAATCCTTCAAAGAATCGTTTCCCGTCTTGTTTGACAAAAGAAGAGCAATTCATTGTCGCCACACCTACCCTTAAACGCTTCCGGTGTATTCGGATGAGTAACATTTCCGCGTAGGTAGGGGGCGATGATGGATGTGAACGAACATGCAAACGTACGGAATACATTCATGACATCACGACAGTTTTAGCTTATAAACTTGTTTAATCAAAAAGGACATGAATAAATCTAATTGTTCCAATCACTGGTATTTTCATAAGAACTTTTAAGAACCGTTTTTTTCTGTCAACGCCGAATGGCTACGTTTCGATGTCACCTCTGGCTGGACATTTGTTTTAAATTTTCGCTGTTTGCACAATCGGGACATTTTATAATTGAAAGATTTTAAAAGTGTGACGGTTTACATAAACTTACGTTTCCTTACATGTCAGTTTATTTGAAGAGTAATGAACGTTCTAATTTAAGCTTTTCCGCTTAAAATTAATGAAAAGGTACAGTGCACTATTTAACAACACAACTGTTCTTTATGGGCTCGATACGACCTGAGATAAAGTCCCAAGTTCGTTAGTGAAAACAGTGTAAATGCTATACAGTCAGCGCCCATCTTATCCTCGGAAAGGTTGGTTAATTTTTTGAAAAGAAGCTTTTCGCTGTGAGCTCATTGAAGAAATGCGCATACCAATGCAAGGTTTGTAACCTGGTCACGTTAGGGCATCAGGGTGGGCTCCCGGAACGAGTTTCATTTTATCGTTCACTTCCTCCGGAGCGATAGACTCTGAAATCCTTCCGTGAGCCGTGTTTCGGAAAAATTATTAGACGCAGACGGCCAATCTACTTGCGAATAGTGGCTATGAAGTTCCAGTACAGGTGTAGCTAAAAAAAAATCATGCTGATGGCCTGAAATTCCTGAGCAGACATTCTTCTTAAGATCAAGAGACGATAAATATGGCCCACTCGGAGTGCGATTTGTGCTTAGCAAAACGAATATACAGAGTAACTATGTCCCCAAAACAAGCCCGAATCATCAGTTCAAGTCTCACTCCGCACTGCCCGAGTCAGTCCTTGCGTATTTTGGCGAGTGCCGAGATGTAACATATCTTCAGTTCTGAACAGATTGTCCCTTCGCTCTTCCAAGTTAGACGAGTGCTCTTCAAGATTAGCTTGAAAAACTGTTATTTTTATGCCTCTTAAAAGTTAAGGACTCCAGAGATAGTTTGTTTTATTGATATTATAATCATAATGAGACCTTTTGATCATAGCATAGTACGTGAACGCCTCAAGAAAAGAGGCCATTTCAACGACCAGAAATATTGCTGTTGTGGGAAAGAAGTATGCTAAAGTTAGCAACTTACAGATTTTTTACGTTCTGTTGCGATATAAAAGCTTAATTATGACAGACAATTTTTGGTGAATGCGTATATGTAGACTAATAATTGCCTTTTTTGGAAGTTTTAGGTCTCTTAATATTCCTGGAATTGACAAACGGTAGTTAAAAAGTTCGAGTTATGTTATATAAGTAAACGTGATCAATAAAATTACGTCGAGTAGGAATTCCGGAGTTTCTATCCGGAACTTACGTATATTCCTAGCTAGTTTCGCAATTTAAAGAAAGGATTGAATGGATGACACGTTTTGCGAAAAGTTTCCTGTGTTGAAACAAGAAAAAAAAAAAAAAAAAGAAAAAAAGCAAGCTAAACTAATGTTTTACAGTCACGTTTCCAAATGGATCTGGAATGATTTTGAAAAACTTTTTCATTAATTCCCTGGATCATATGATGAACATTCGCTGTGGGATTCTAGTGTTTCCTCGTGTTTAGATTTTTTGGAAAGTCGGGCAGTTTATTTTAACTTGGGAAGTCAGGCAGTTTATTTTAAGAGACGGAAGATGACTGAATCTAACACGTTCATTATAGTCTTATCACGTCTCCGGTAGTAGTCCATGTTTTATGACGGATTTAATATAAACAGATCGATTTCTCGTTGTAAGGAATGAGTATGGGATTAAAACACTATAAAATGGCAATAAAAGCTTCACTGAATATTTCCCTCTCCTGCCTAAATGGCTAAATTACAGTTTTCAGCACTGCAGAATTTTGTATGGTCGAAATCTAATCATGATCATTTTCATTTTTCATGTCAAAGGACGGGGCCCGAGCGACAAGAAAATAAAAAACTAAAAGCATGCTGTTCTTATCTCAGTTTTCCGCTGTTACTTTTCAACAAACTTGAATCGAATACTGCCCTACGTTAACCTTCGCCCTTGCTACGCTGTCTCCGGAGTGATATTTTAAAGAGTTACGATATCACATGATAAAGGCTTTGTTAAGATCAACTAAATTTGCGTGGGAAAAGCAACGGCCTATTCTCAGCTTATATCATTCCCTTTTCCAGTTTCCGACTTTGGATGGCTTTTAAATTTTTTTCCATAGCTAATTACTATGACCACAGTTAAAAAAAAAAAAATTTTGCTTCGCTGTCAGTTCAGGAAGAAATAATTCTTAAATTTTTTGACTAAAGTGAACAACAAATTATCAGTGAACTAACTAATTTGTCCAGTCGCCCGTGCGTAACTAATAAGTACAGCGTTCATTTAATAAAACTCACAAACATATCGAATCGATTTTGAAATGTTATGGAATGAAGAACAATGACCCCATTCATGTTTTTCCTTAGAGGCTGCAAGCACGACTCGACTGGTTTGGTCATGGCAGAAAACCAAGATAAACAGCTCTGTTGATCCATTTGCCGTACCTGATTGGATTGAGCGAGACCTCGTGATAACCATCTGCAAAAATAGCTAAATCTTGTAGAAGCGAAATTAGGCGAGCAGAATCGAACATTCGAATTAAATGGTTTAGCGTGCGGCCTATTCTTTGAGTTCGAACACCTGCTGTTTTCAGTAACAAGCTGACAAATACTTGGTCCAAAAATAAGAACCAACAAAAAAGGTTAAAAGTGGCAGCGACTTTTATAAAGATCAACAAACCAAAGAAAATCATATGTTGCTTAAATCTCTTTTCAGCAAATACTTCAAATAAAAGTAAAGTTGTCTTAAGCAGCTTCACTGTTGCTCCTTCAGAGAACTTTCTGGTCAAAACGTGATACAAAGCAGTTCTTTGATCTCGCAAACAGCCGACATCGATTGCAGGTTTGTTTACTACCTTTACGAAGCCGCGGGCAATTGAAGGATTGTTTTGGTTTTCATTTCATTGAAACTTTATATTTTTGGGTGCAAGGCCAAGAGTTCAAGGAGAATCTTTCATTCAGTAGTCTCCTGTAATGGTAGAATCACTGATTTCACTAATGGGTTAAATTGGTTTGCCTACTGTCAACAATAGTCAATTAAATTAATATTTTCTTTACCAGTTTACCAATCAAAGTAGGCAGAATTATCAAACTTTTCAATATTACGTGTGGTCAAAACACAAAGCACAGTTTGTTTATAGGCTTTCAAATTTATCTGATTTTAAATTTGTTTGAAATTTGAAATCTCATCAATAAAGGGAGTTAATCTTCGTGGATAGACAACAAATGATTGGCATTAACCATGAGAAATTTGTCTCCTCTATTTTTCTCTATTCGCTCCAAACTTGACTGGAAACTTCTTTTAATTAAGATCAATTCAAATTTCAAAAAGCGCAGTTAACCGTGGTCAAGATGTGGTTTTCTCTCTTAGTGTTTGTTAACATTCCGGCTACCAAATTAACAGAATAAACAAAAGATCGTTCATTTTCACCGACGTTAAACGCCGAGTAACGGAAACACGAAAACATAAAAAAACACTTGAAAAACGTCGACCCAAATCTGATCTTTTACCTCCAAACTACCAGCGGGCACTTTTGAAACACGATATACATCAACAGCATGCTGGGTGTGCCGCAATAAACGAGGTAAAATTAAAACGGTTGAAAATCGAAATTAGGAACTGTACTGAAAGACGAAAACGGTATACGAGTACGAGGTCATTTGACAGGAGGAAACGTAATAGATTTCTTTGCATCAATAACTAAGCATAAATTCGGAAAGTTGTGTTTTCATAGTTTACCACCTTACGTTTTGTTTTATAAATATTTTATTAAACATTGGCTTTGTTTATATAGTGTACGCCGACAGTCTATAAGTAAACTGAACATGTGTGAAACACTTAAGAAAAAAACACAGATAAACACTTAGGAATATCTGAAGAATGAGTCGATGCTTTGATCAATGTTTCGATCTGCATTTCCATTTCCGGCACGTTTTTACGAACACAGAAACACTCAGCCTAGTTGGTAAATAACTGACTGGGAGAATGTGGTCTACTTGAGTCAGCATTTATATTTAATATTCAAACAGGGTAGCATGGCTGAAACTAAAATACAAATTTTTAAACTAAAAGGGTTAAGCTGCTGTTTTGTCGATGAGTTGTTGATGACACGATCGAGAACCAGTTATTGTGCCAGCCGTGCAAGGGGGAAATCCCGGCAACCTGTGCAGAACGGAAATCATTTGCTGAAAGAAACAGGAGATCTCCTAAATACTACAACGATAAGTGAACAATGCTGGTGCTTATAAACACGTGGCCACGTGCACTAGACCTGACGATGCACGGATTGCACGATACTTGTAAACTTAAGCGTGCCTATATCCAGTGTGTGTTGCAAGGATTTGATTTCAGTATGCGCGATTTGCAGAACCTCAGAAAACAAACAAGTATGCTTGGCGTTGGAGTAGTTTTGTTTCTTGTTTATCATTTCTGTCGCTAAAGTGAACTTTCTGTGCGTTCTACAAAAAGTAGGCGAGATAACTCAGCACTTAGGGCCGGATATTTAGACAGGGTCTAAGCCAAACAACAGCTTTACGCAAGCAGTGAGCATTGTCATGATATATAAGAGGGTTGTTTTCATTTAATATATCTCCTTTCGACGCTAGCTTTTGGTCCTCTTGTCAGTGTTTACAAAAATAAACGTCGTGGTTAAAGACTTAGCTAAATTCAAGATAGTTCAGAACCAACTCAAAGGCTGAACGTTGAACTGGCCCTTTTAGCCTCCCAACCCTTCACACACTCCATTCCTTATCGCTCTGACGAAGGACTAATGCTTGAAACCTCAGATTTAGTAACTCTTTACTGTGGCAAATTTACATCAACATCTTAGTTGATAAAACCAAACATCTCGTAATACTCTCCTCTGAAGTAGCACCACGGTTTCTTTAAACTTGCCCCTATTATTTCTTCCAACTCCCGTAAGGACCATGGGTTAACTGGATACTCGTGACAAAGATGAAACAGCATTACGTAGTGGGGCAGACCTGGTAGTGGGGACTGCACTGGGATGATCTGGGAAGGAACTAGCACCCAGTAGATCAATTTCGTGATGACCACAGATGGAGTGATCTTCTTGAGAAAATAGGTGCCTTAATGGATAATTTCAAGTGTAGGAAGCGCACTCGTTACAACAGTGAAAAACCTTATTGTTTAAAACTTTAATTGCGGTGACCCACTAACGATCCCGCATCTACAAGAATGTGAAGGATAAAACTGTATTTCTCGTTGTTTCGATATGCCGGACTTGAAGTACTTTTCCTCGTTATTGCACCGCTGACTAGCACTTTTCTATCGGGATCTTCCGGCTCCAACTTCCAAATATGGAAATCACCTATTCAACGGTTGTACAACCGCCATTTTTGAAAAGAAATATTTCTTTGGATTTCGGACTGTTAGACGTTTGCAGAAAATCGCATCATTTTCTTTCTTATTTCAAATAAGCCCTTCAGAATTAAACATAAAAGAGTATTTTTCGCGTACAGCGTCTTGTTGGTGAGATGGATGCCGACAATTCAGGCAATCTGGACGCCTCTGATCATCAAAATTCTTCGCATGAAGGTAAAGCTTACAGACAAATTGTGAAAGGTTATGTCTATGTTTACAGTCGATCATGTGTACAAGTTTTGTTTTTATGAAGGAATTTATCATTATGGACTTATGATGAGGGTACTACAATGCAAAGTCCAATCACATACAGTCTGCAATCCTGCTCTCGATCATAGATTCCTTTTCATCACAAGTACCTTGAATTACACACGTTTGACCTAAGAGTTGTTGCTTTCTTTGGGGTCAGAACTGCCACAGTAATTTATCCCAGAAAAACTTGCACTTTTATTCTCCTTTTGAAAAACTATGAATTGAAATTAGCTGCCAGATCCATCGTTTTTCAGGTACACCGAAGAGGTGTATATTTTCGTCTCAAACTTTAATCATGAATAAGTTTCATAATATATGATCAGCTACCCAACCGTTACCGTTAGGTTTTTTTTTTTTTTTTATCTGCACTTGTAAAATATATGGTTTATTATCAATCTTTAGGGAGCAGTAGCTCCAGCTCCGCCATGGAAACACGACTTTGTGTGGTGGGAAAAGAAAATGGAGAAAATCAAGAGCTCATGCAAGCAATCGAGGTGAACACGATTTTAGATTAGTCTGTTATTAATTGATAATCTCTCCCTCTCACTTGCATTTGGTATGCATGTGAGAAGCATACATGCATGTACATTATTGAATCAATAATTTGTGCTTAATTCCTATAAATCATAATCACTGTAGACATGTGGATGTACATGTTGTAGGCATACTTTGTTAGCATATTTGGCAAGATTTCCGTATAACCCCATACTTCATTGTGCATACATTTCTTGGATAAAAGAAAGCAGAGGCAAAACAACAGATTACCTTTGGGATAATGGCTTTGTTATGTATGTATGGGGTTATATGGAAATCTTACTGCATATTTTAAGGTATTTTTTTACCAAATGATAGAATAACAACTCCAAAATTATTCCAGTTAGGTTCATTTTCTCTTCTGTAAATCTTGAAATTTCACAGTGCAGACTACAATGAACATTTCCTATAATATCTTTGACTCACCCAGAAGGAAAACAAGAGCAGTAAATTTAAATCATACAGTATTGCTAATTTTTCCTATTGGGTAAACCCGGAAAAACTGGAATGTAAAGTTCATTCCCAAAAAAACTTGGCTTTACTGTCAAAATCTACTAAGCTTTTACTTTTTTTGTTTGTATTTCTTCCAGGCTCTTAAAATTCCAATAACAGTAACAGATGATGTGAAAGAAGTGATGCAAACCGCAAATGATAACATCGAAATAGTCTATGTTTGTGAGCCTTTTGAGGGAGAACATTTTGAACTTTTACGCAAAGAAGAACAACGGATCATTGGACTTCCCATAATTCATTCTTGTGCTAAACAGGGACAGCCCCTGCCATACAATTCAAGACCCCTTTACTGTACAGTCATGAGTAATTTGATAATCTGCTTTACTGGATTCAGAAAGAAGGAAGAACTTGGAAGATTATGTAACCTTGTACATCATATGGGTGGCAGTATACGGAGAGAATTTAGCGGCAGGGTTACACATCTTGTTGCTCGCTCAATACATGGGCAGAAATACAGGGTAGGTATATATATTAAGGCTCCAAGCTGCAACCTTTTAGGTGAGCAGGAAAATTAGAAAAAAAATTGCAACAAAATATGCTGCAGAAGTTACCATTTGGTGATCTGCATTCAGCAATCACATTGTGAGCTGGAACATTTTGTACAACTATCAGCTGAGTGGGGAGCAGAAAAAGAGTTTGGTGATGGGATTTTGGCTGTAAAATTGCAGTGTTACAGGCAACCTTCCTCATTTCCATTGGTGATCAAGTCTCAAGAGCCATGCATGACCACCTGTCAAACTTGAAAGCCCTTAAGAAAGGTCAAACAACATTTTGCCACTAGAATGAAGCCTGTTGTGTGCAACAACAACCTGATTGTGATACCAAAATGTGGTCACCAAACTTCTGTTACGCCATACTCAACTGAAAATCAAATTATATTGCATAAGTTTATGGTGTGAAGTTAAATTGAGAAGGGTACTGCTGAGTAAGTAATGCCGAGCAAATGACCAGGCACCTTTTGTTACTGAATCACTTACTCAAAACTGAACAGTCTGATTGTGAGAAACAAGCAGTGAATTCCATCTTTTAAAGTCTTTGTCCTCTTCTGCTTTCTTTGGTCCTAACCATTGATCGGCCCAATTGAGCTTAACTGGATTGTTTGTTTTCAATACTGTGACTAGTTTATTTTGCTCAAGTGATGTCTGTAAGAGGAGTGCCTATGTAATACAATATCCATCCAAGCTTCATCTCCCTCAGAGAAAATCAAAGTCTTGTAAAAAACTTAGCTGAAAAAGAGAAATTTATGTCACCTCCCTCTAAACTTTTTTATTGATGAGTTATCTATAATCTTGCATCAACCTAGTGACTGCGGTTAGCATGGGAATCCAATGCCTTTGCGGATCCAAACATGACCGCATGAATACTATTGATTCTCTGATAAGCCCTTAGGGGTATATTTACTACATTTTTTGGGTAAATATTTTGGGAGAGTAGGAGGCCCAAGGCACATGGTACATGTAGATGTTGATTCTTGCAGTACTCAGTTATTTTGATAACCATTTATGAAAAAAATGTTTCCATAGGCTGCCGTGAGTCTTGGAACCACTATAATGACTGTAGAGTGGGTAAACAAATGCTGGGAGAAAAGACATGAGCTGTGAGTAAAGATTGATGTTACATTGGAGAGGCAGCCATAAACTGGTTTCTCCATTGATCAAAAGTTGGAATGGCTAATCACTCAGTCATATTAATCAACACATGCTATTAATGTGTACTGGATAATTCTGAAAGGATGAAATGTCTAAATGTGTGTTTTTTTTATAGGGGTGCTAAATGTGTTTTTTTTTTTTTTTATAGGGGTGCAAGTGCAATGGATCATGGAATGGTGAGTTTCTTTTTTTTTGTACAGTTTTCAAAGCTAATAAGTTCATCCTTTACCCTGGCCAGAGGGCTTCCAGGGGTCTACTTTCAATTTTTTTCATTCTATACTGACCTGTAAGATCAATTCTGTACTTGGTAGGCAAAATTCTATATTGAGATTCAAAGACAACTATTGTATTAGTATCAGTCAAAGTTCAATGCACCTGTTACTTTGCCCAAGTTCCAGCAACTTGATAAATTTCTTCTAAGGCTTACGTGTCACGATACTGTAATTTAATGATATCGCCATCCTTTTTACTGAAGGAAAAATACAAGATGATGCCATTTCATGGATGCTATCTCAGTTTTCACGGTTTTTCTGACGATGAGAAGAAACACATGGAAGAGTCAACTGAGCAGCAAGGTCAGTGATTAACAATGCTTTAAAATAGTGAGAATACTTAAAGTTATCAGGTAGAAGTTGTTATCTTGATCTGGCACCAAATTCTCACAACTTATTTATAGGGAAATGTATAGCAGCTAGAGGGGAGAATAAATGATCAGATCATGGGAGTTTGAGGGTTACAAGCCAGTTTAGTCATGACCTCTGCAATAATACTTCCATAAGAAAGATCTAGAGTATGGAATGGCTAAAAGCAGGGTTCGTACGCGTCTTGAAAACCCTTGAATGTCAGGAAGCCAATTTCAAGGCCTTGAAAGTACTTGAATTTCGTTTTGGGTCCTTGAAAGTCCTTGATTTTTTATTGAACAACGTTGAAAAATATTTGCTTTTGTTTTGCACCATCGCTAAAACCCAAAACATAGATGTTAACAGAAACATTTTTCTTGGTTTTGAGGTAAAATTGTCATTACAAAAAGTCCTTGAAATTTCTAAGTAGGGTCCTGGAAAGTCCTTGAAAAGTCCTTGAATCTTTGGCCTGAAAAAGTGTATGAACCCTGTAAAAGTGATTCATTGGTATCTCTGCTTTTCTTTTCAGATGTTTTCTGAACTTTTCAAGTAAAGCATGTCTTTCATTTGTATTTTATCAGATTTACATGCAAAGCTGTATAACAGCTTTCAGATGAATCGATGACTAAGCTTTAGTGTGAAATGATTATAGTTGTTATGTGGTCTCCAAGAAGTTATTTTATTTACCTGGTCTCTGTAAGCTTTCACTTTTTTCCCTAAAAATGTTGAGTGTTGTTTTCAGGTGGGGTGCCTGTGGAGGCAAGTGATAGTCACTGCACACATCTTGTTATTGAAGACAGTGTCACAGAGTTACCTGGTGGTTTGGTTGAGCAATCACGATGTCAAGTTGTTCGACAAGAGGTTTGCTCATTTATTGATTGAAATCAGACCTATACAGGGGTTTCATTAATCTTTTCAGCAGAAGGGTAACTGGTTTTCACAGGCAGGCAAAACTTTTTGAGCTGTACTTCTTTATAAGATAAGCTTTCCTCCAGATGGTGAAACCACGCGGGCAAAACCGTCCTCACATCTAGTCAATTTGCCCGGAACCCAGGCCCTTAATGAAACCCCTGCCCATGCATACAGTGAATTGTCAGTGGCAGTCACCATGATCATTCAGTTATGAATAAAAATTGAACCATGTAGATTAGGCTGCCCAACTAATAACGCTCTTCTCTGATGCAAAATTAGAAAATATATATGGTAATTGAACATCTTTGTTTGATGTTTTTCATGGCAAAAACGTAAACTGATAGAGAGCGACAGCAGGTCTGGTTCATTATTCTTACTCATTATTTTACTCTTACAACAACTTTCCATTGGTTTTTGGGGTTGGTGTATATATATTTTTCATTCTTTTTTCTTTATTATTTTATGTTGGTTCTATCTTTCTTCAGGCTTTTGTATTCTACATGTCAGAGGACTCCAAAATAATGCATATTTTTTAATTTTTAACTTGTAGTGGTTCTGGGCCAGTATTCACATGGATGCCTGTGCTGATGAGTCTTTGTATCACTTCACAGCAACAGTGAGTTACAAATTAATGTCAAGCTTGCTTTCCTTACTGTACATTACATTGGGTTTAGTATCTCATCATGATGTGATAAAGCACTTGTTTATTTAGTCTATGATACCATTAACAGGGTCCTTCTGTGCCTTGTTCACAGCAGCAGAGTACACCTGTTGGTAATCGAAAGAGGAAACGTCGCAAGCTCAAGGACTCAGATCTCAGTGATCTACTGTCGCCAGAGTCTCCTCTTTTCCGTGCAAAGCGCAAGAGTGGTGACTTGTTATCTGTCTCTGGGTCTCTTCTGGAGAATTCTCTGGTATCACCAGCCACACCAAAAGGTTAGTGGGAGTTTCATTGAGAGTTTTTGTTGGAAAGTACCATAACTTCTGTCAGTAACAGTAGCCGAGGGAAAAAAAACACAAAGTTTGAAATAAGTTATGTCAAGTGTGTAGGTTTACCAGTATTGTATGAGAGAACCTATGGTAAGACTGCTTTGAGTAACAGGCCATGCCATCTTGTAACTATGAAGAGTCATGCCCCTTATGCCTTATTTTGTAGACACGCCTAGTGGAACCATCTCACCTCTAGGCACACCTGTCCCTGGTCCTCCAAAACCTCTGACATCGCGGCAGCAAGTTGCCATGGAGCTGCTGCAGACAGAAAAGAACTATGTTGAGATACTTACCAATATCCTCAAGGTATGAACAAGTTAATTAAAATTATCAACAATAGGTAAGTGTCCAAGAGGTTGCATGAACCAAGAACTGCATCCAGGTGCAGAGGGTAACCATGACAACTCTGTGAGCGACATCCACTCAGGCACTCTCATTGTGCTAACTAATACAGGCTAAGAGGTTGTCATGTGATTGAGTAGAGGTAAAAATTTTCAAAAGCATTTATAAGACCTGGTCAAAAATCTTCTGTAGGGTTACCCCTTTGATCCCCTAAGGCGACAAGCATCTAATTTCCCTCAACAGGATCACCCCTGAATCACACATTAAGGTCAGGAGAGAATAAAGGAAATGACAGCAACTCAAGAGGCTCTTGATTGTTGAACAAATTCTCCTTGTCAGCAATTTAGGAAATGTATAGAGAACAGTATGGAGAATATGCATACTGATGTTAGGATGTAAAGGGTTTTATTACACAACTTGGGCAGTCAGAGGGCCAATAACTAAAATCAACCAATCAAAATGCTCTATTGCCTGTCAATATTCTCTCAGTATTGGACCGGGCACTGTCCAGAATGGTCCCGAATGATACCGCACTTGTGTCCCTTTGAACTTCAGTCATATAATAAATCTCTTATTAACCAAGCTTGCTCGGGACTGTACTGGAAGAATATTGGCCCTTGGTCTTTTTTGTACGGACCGAGCACAGCTCGGTCCATACTGTCGAGACCTCAGGCCGATATTCTCCCAGTACGGCCCTCGTGCTTGGTTAATAAGATATATTAACTCAACTCCCTCACCTGTTCAAATTTGTCAAATTTAAGGTCTTCAAAGAGCCACTTGAAAAAGACCCGCGTGGGGGATCAATTATCTCAGCTGAGGACATCAAAACAATATTTGGGCGTTTACCTGGAATCCTGGAGGTTCACAATCAGATAATGGTGAGCTTAAATGTTGTCAATAGTTAAATATTTTGTTCTCATAATTTCTCGGTCAATGTATGAGCTGAAATCCCCACCAACTTGTCAAAATTTTGATCACTGAATTACTGGTAAACCTCCAGAGTTTATTTCTTTGAAGTTTGGAACTTATTTAACCCAAGGCATCATTGATTGATAAGCAATTGTCAGCCCTCAAACTCCAAAGGGCGACTGGCTTCTAATTTCTCCTTGGAAATTTCACCCCTGAATCACACAAAGGTCACAAGTATGGAGGAAATGGTCACCAACTAAAGAAGCTCTTGATTGTTAAACAAATTCTCCTTGTCAGCACCCTAGGAAATGTATAGAGAACAGTATGGAGAATATGCATACTGGTGTTAGAGTGCAAAGAGTTTACTCGTGTTGATTGACAAAATTGTCTCTTCGTGTTGGTTATGCTGAATACGATCTCTGACAATTAGAGCTCCAATCCATCAACATGGATTTTATTTTTTTGCCTTTTGAAACGTTCTTGTCCATGGTAGAATGAACTTGAAGTTTTGGTGAATGATTGGAAAGAAGACAAATGTATTGGGAACATCATTATCAACCATGTAAGTACAGCAAACTCTGTATGAGGGAACGATATCTCTTTTTCTTTTTTCCATTTCCTTCTCAACAAACTTCTGAAGATGTTGCGTGCGCGTTTCAATAAAAAATTGCTGTCAGTATTCAGCTTTACCAATCCTCTGTCTGTTTAATTTGCTTTCTCCAGGCTGAAGAAATGGTCAAAGTTTATCCACCTTTTGTGAACTACTTTGAGATGACCAAAGAGACTGTAGCCAGATGTGATCGAGACATACCAAGATTTCACGCCTTTTTAAAGGTAAATGGGCTGGCTTTCAATCGATTTACTCAAATTGCTTTTGTAATCTTTTTCTTCGTCTCTTGGCTACCTAACTGTCAATTTGTTTCATCACAAGGGCACTTCAATCTACATGCAATTCTACTGGAACTGCTCGTTCTTCGATAAATACGCGAAACGATGCGACGTGTGTATTTACTTTTGAGGTGTAATGTAGTTTCCATCCAAGATATAGATTTTCCGTTATTGATTCGTCGCTTTTTCAGACCCAAAAGTTCTTTCTTTTACACGACAATATATCACATTGGAAACTTATGGTATTGAATAACATAGACACATCAGACGTGGATGTGTACGCTTAATACGCACGTGTATATGCGTATCTATTCGTATAACAACGCGCATATGTGAGTGGTTGTGGAGGCGCGGTGGCCTCATAGTTAGTGCGCTCGACTCCGGATCGAGTGGTCCGGGTTCGAGCCCCGGCCGGGACTTTGTGTTGTGTTCTTAGGCAAGACACTTTACTCTCACAGTGCCTCTCTTCACCCAGGTGTATAAATGGGTACCGGCAAATTTAATGCTGGGGGTAACCCTGCGATGGACTGGCATCCCATCCAGGGGGGAGTAGAAATACTCCTAGTCGCTTCATGCTACAGAAACCGGAGTTAAGCACCGGCTCAATGGGCCACTAGGCTCGTAAGCAGACTTTACCTTATGTGAGTGGTACTATCTCTGGTTTCGAACTGATTGCTTTTCCAGGCGTGTCTCAGCAGACCGGAGTGTGGAAGACAAACATTGGCTGAACTTCTGATCAGACCGGTGCAAAGACTTCCGAGCATGAATTTGCTTCTGTCAGGTAAACTAACAATGCTACTGTTCCTAAGCGAACTCCATATGCCGCAGGTTACCAACCTTGCCCTTTTGGTAACTTGAAAACTTTTAAGAGGTGGGCGCCCCAGATTTCTGAGTCCAGAACCTTTAGGAATCGGGTGATCATTTCACTGATGAATGTTCATTGAAGTTCAGGAAACTCACCTGTTTTCATTTCATATCTAGATCTGCTGAAACATACAGACAAGAAAAATCCCGATCATGCAGCTCTTGGCAAGGCAGTGGACTCGCTAAAGAACGTTATGACGTAAGACTGAAGAGGATTTTCTTACTGTCGTGTAGTTAGCCCGCGAGCAAGCACTCATTAGTAGCCGGCGAGAGGTTTGCATGGGGATTTAGCACGTGAAACGGCAAACGTCAGCTTGCCCTTTCACGTTTCACACAAAATTGCGTAAACCTTACCGCTTTAGCTTGGCGTGAGCTTACTTCATTTCGGTATTTTAATGATTTTCTACATGAGCCCTTCTTTGATTTACAGAAAATAGCTTCGATGCGCTTTTTTTTTTCTGGGAACTAACTTCTACTCTTATGTTTTAGCCACATAAACGAGGATAAGAGGAAAACAGAGGGCCAAGTGCAGATGTTCGAGATTCTCAGGGACGTTGATGGATGCCCAGTAAGTCCTTGGTAAAATTTTCTAGTAATGTGTCGCAGCGAAATTCATTGAGGTGGATACTGAAAGAATGGTAGTTCTGCTATACGACAAAGAAGAACGTCCTTGTATGGGTAAAAAGTTATGAAGTGCACTGCATTTGTCGGAAAAGTCAGTTTTCATACTGGTGAATTCACCACGGTTTTAAAGCAAATTTGAATTGAGTGTCGAAAGGATTGATTTAGTTTAACTTAACTTTGCCCTGTGATTGGTCAAGAAAACTCGCGCCATCCTCTCATCCAATCAGATGCAAAACTAAAACCAACGACGACTTGGTCACCCGCGTCTTCCCGCCCATTTAGCAGTTTGCTTGTTTTCACTTTGAGTTTTCATTGGCTAATGATAATGTAAACCTTTGTTTTCATTGGTCCCAGTGTTTATTTAGTTGTCATTGGCTAATGATAATGTAAACCTTTGTTTTGATTGGTCCCAGTGTTTATTTAGTTTTCATTGGCTAATAATAATGTAAACCTTTGCTTTGATTGGTCCCAGTGTTTATTTAGTTTTCATTGGCTAATGATAATGTAAACCTTTGTTTTGATCGGTCCCAGGGATTATTTTGGTTTTGATTTTTCGACACTCAATTGAAAACTGATTAGGATTCCTTCAAATGAGTATAATTTGTACTTCGTTCGCCACCTTATCACGCAATCGGACGTAAAATCACAACACCTGCGACATGAGAACTCGCTTGTTGCCCACTCTGGACAGTTTTTTGTCTTTGTTCTGAGTTTTTCTCTGCTTCCTGTGATATTTTCCACCTGATGGACCGTTGCGACTCTCTAGTTTTAGTTTTTACAACGTTCAGTTAAATAAAAGCGAAATAATATTTGCTGATTAGTTGTGGTTTTCACGTCTAATTTCCTAGGCCTACGTTCTCTCTTCACATCGTGTTTACGTGTCTAAAGTGGACACCTTCGAGCTGAGTGACACCCTTTGCGGCAAAGGAGAAGCAGTGACTATTTTCCTTTTTAATGATAGCCTGGAGGTAGGATGATAACACTCTGTGACATTCATGAGGTCGCCTATTCCATCATTTCTTGTCCCTTTATTAAATGGGCCACCGCGAAATTTCATTTACTTTGCAGCATTAATCTTTTCATTCCCTAAAATGATTAACATGTAACGTCTCGCTATTGTACCCTTACATTATCTAGCAAATAGAAATGTGTAAAAAAAGGGAAGACTCAGAGTTACACAAGACATTTTTGACGATAGCAGGCCTATGTTTAACACAGACAGTAGACTGTGCAGCAAGATTGAACGGAGCGTCCGCGTCAAAAACAGTTGGAATATCTCAATAAATAAGACTACGATTTAATATTTCTCCAAGATCCTTCTTTCATTTGTCTTACGCGGTGGAATAGTTGGGAATTAAACCTTTTCTTTCTAACTTTACACTAGACACGCATCGGGAGATCCCTCTTAATTGTTTTCAAACTCTCGTGCATGCGCAGTGTTTGACCGTTGTGTTGCGCAGCCTAGAAACCGGGTTGAAAATTGAATGGTGGTTCGTTCTCAACTCGGTATCCAGGCCAAAGTGTCCTTTATGAGTTTATTATAAAGCCAGCTTATCTGTCCACTGTGACCTGGCCTCCTTCATTTTGTTTCTGGCTTTGACAAATGACTGTTTCCCTTGTAGGTAACGAAACGACGAGGTTTAAAAATGATAAACAACGTACCTCTACCAATGAAAAGTCCGGCGGGACGCACGCCACAGAAAGCATACAAACACGTGAAATTCATGCCCCTGGCACATGTCAGGCGCGTGGTTGACATCCGTGATAACGATGGTAAGCAGTGTGTTGTTGGATTACAGGCGTTCACGGCCAATCAGGGAGGGACATACTCCATTTGCGCGCCGTCTATGATTGATGATCCCGCTGTCTATTAGTCATCTTTGCCTCCTTGGCTAATTCAACCTCGTTTACTTAGTCTCTTATCTTTCCGCCCCTGGGGCGAGAGGAAGGGTAGATGAGAGACCCTGGGAACGAGGTTGTGGCTTACTCTCTTTTAACCTTGCAATTTGTCGAATCACAAGGATCATAGACTTGTTCTAAAACGTTAACAACAAACTGCAAAGCCACCAAGTGAAGGGCTTGTAAACTGAGCTTTTTGAGACAACTAAAAAGCGATCATTGCGTGGAAATATCCTGGGAGAGTGAAGCTTAGGTACTGCTCAAGCGACCTGGGATTAATATCTGTTGACGAGTTACAAGAAAGCACGGACACAGCTTACTTTAGTGTTGAGTGCTCCTCAATCTTTGTGGAACTTTGAGTTTTAGCTAGTGTAACTACTTTGATTACAGGTGAATGCTTCCATTTACATGTTTTTTCTTTATTTTTTTTTCGTTTGCTTTCCGTACATTGACAGATTGTCAGAATTTGTTTGGTGTCATTTACCGCTGCCCTAAGGAAATGAAAGAGACATTGTTGATGTTCAGAATTGTAGGAGATGACATAAACAAACCGGAATGGCTCCAGAAGCTCACCACGGAACTGGCTAATACAGCGTGCATGGCGGACTCGGTGAGACATATGTTAGATACGCAGCAGTAGAGAACAAAAAGGCTTTTAGATACGGCCACACCTGAAAATTCTTCGGAACGCCTTCGGGAAATCATCGGTAATGTTCGGATTTCGTTTGAACAACTTGGATAATGTTCGGGTTATGTGGTATGAAAAATCACAGATTTGAGTCAGTTTGGCAACTTGAAATCAATACGGAATTCGGGGATATGACCTCCCAGATACTGTTAAGTTACAGTAAGTTAAACTTTGTCGACTGGGCTAACTCGGTTTGTGAAATGTATAAAATTTTGTTGAACTTCGATGTATTTAAGTGATTCAAAATTTCTCTCGCTTACTGGGCTAGCCTGGTGTTTGAGAAAAGATGATTTTTTCATTTTTCAGGAAAATTTTCTGACCACAGTTGACCCCCAGGAACTGATGTTGTCAAAAAGTGACATGTCAAACGGGACGTTAAGTCGAGCGGTCAGGTAAACCATCTGGAAAAAATTTGAATGGTTTGATTATCTTTCCTCGAGATATTTTTGAACCGCCTACAGTTAGCTTTCAGCAACGCGGCGACGATTGTCTGTCCTAGAAAAGTGAGGTTAAAAAGAAAATGACTTCATAATTCAGACGGCAAGGTTCAACTGAAAGTATTTTGTTTTAGAGGGGTCTGTCTGAGGTGTCTGACTCTCTTAAAAGTTTCTGTTAAGACGGAATTGAGATAAAGTTCAGACGGCAAAGTCCGACCAGAAGGGTTATATTTTGAGGCCCTCGGCCTCTCAAAAAGGTGAAGGTTTCTGTTAATACAGAATTGAGAAAAAGTTCAGATGACAAAGTCCGACCAGAAGTGCTATATTTTGAGAGGCATCTGTCTTATAGGAGTCTCCGTTAAAATAGAGTTGGCTCTATTTTCTGTAATTTGGTCTGTCCGGGTCATTTTTTTCCGACCGGAGAAAGGAAGAAGACTCGATCAAAGTGTCGAAGTATTGTTTCTTTCGTTGCTATCAACGCAGGGTTGCGAAACGGACGACAAGAAAGGTCAGCAGAGCGTTTTCGCTGAACAAGACACCAAAACGAGTTGGAACTCTGAGGCGATCGGCTTCCAAGTGAGTATGATAAATCGAAAATTTCACGCGCGCGTAGAACCACCGGGCATGTTTCTCGCATTCCTGTCGCGCGTCTGCTAAGCTGGCTAATATCCAACTCCCTTTCTGCATTTCAGTGTTTCGCCAGTCAGGCGATTTTCTAGCAGCAGTCCACTATCACTGTCCACTCGTGAAAACCAAGCCAGCTTCCAAGGAAATAGGACGAGAGCAACAAGCGTGGGGGCTCAGCCCATGAGCCCGTAATAAACAAGTCAGCGTAACATACGTTGGATTATTTACTGAGACGATGATCCTTTTTGATTGCAGGTTGTGAAAGGTTAAAAAGAATATGTACTTTCCTAACGGTTTCCTTGTTGCGTTAGATGTTATCTTGAGAAAATACAACGAAATTCATTATACTGCCAAGAATTACATAGTATTGTATTTTGAGTAGTTTTTTTTTTTTTTTTTCTGATCACCTTCCACTCTCAAAGAATTAAAACTTAATTGTGGATAAGCTGATGAAAAACGTTCATATCGGTGATTTCACCTTAAATAATGTGTTCCGTTTTCGAAAAATCAGTTTAGATAACCTCTGCCCTTATTTTGCTTGCGAAAAGAGTCCAATGATATATGGAAAACAGATAAATGAAATATTATTACAGTTATCATTGTCAAACCGTTATGGTCTGTTGTATCAAGCTGTTTTAGACAGCAAAGTCCGGGTTTAAAGGCCTTATCGGCCATTATCGGAGCGATCATCATTTAGACAGCCAGCTTACAGTCCACTATCTATTGAAAGAGAGGCCACCCAGAAAATGAAAACCAATCAGAGGACAGATCTGAAACAGTTGATTCCATTATGTTCAAATCCATCCTTGTCAATCATATGTCAGTGGCAAAATATCTGAAGTCTGTGATTCACTCATAGTTTATATTGGCAAAGTAGGGGTAGGGTTTGGCTTACTTTAAACCAGCCCTTCATATACTGTTTAGTGTGGGTGGATTCTGAGTAGACGCACAGCAAGAAAAGCAGTTGGAAACACGGGCGATAACTTACCGTTGTTACCGTGCGATTCAAGGAGCCGTAAACACTTTGATTTAATTCTAACTGGTTGATTGTGTATTCTCTCAAGTTTAGGAAACGCGAGCTAACTTCAAAAGTAGAAAACTAATTACCATTTCTGTTTGCGGTTTAGTTTTCTCACACCTTGGCTATCTCCTTGGAACACAATAACCTTCCATTTGTGAACATTTCTGCTGTTTGCGGTTTTCTGAGTTCCATGGTACACGAGATTATGATAATTTAGAGATTACCTCAAGGGGTAAATTTACTTTTTAATGCAACTTGTGGCGTATAATGAAGAATTTTATGGCGGCAGGATTGGTCATCTCGGCTGTGAAAGTAAACTGAAGTATATCTTCGATTCCCGACCACTTATTCTCTCTACCGGACTGTGTAGAAGGGATTTAAATTTGTTCTCTCGTCAAACAGTGTATTTTCGCTATGGAGAATATGAAAGAGTTTTGTTTTACGCGGGGAAACCAGGAGTAAAATACTTCACTTGATATTCTGTCAGTATAAGGCTAAAAGTGCGATGTTAAAGAACACTTGTAGATCCGGTTTGAAGGGCCGATGGCTTTGATTTTCTAAGGAATTCTGAGCCTTATGATTTGTTGTTTCGTGCTCATTGGAATCCAGTGTTACGATAAGGCAGAATCGCCATACTTGACCGGCTTTGACAAATTATTCGTACTTCCGTAGACAAACGAGGTCCTTTTTATTTCAAAAGCGCAGGTTTTGATCAGGTATACTTCTGATCGACTTTGAGACTCGTGGAACAATTTGTTTGAGATTTGTCTTTGTATTTCCATGAGAAACTTTACATTTAGGGGAAAATGAACTATCAGTTATAGCTTACCCACGAAAATCGAACGTGGCTTACTTGGTTTGTTCGTAGCTCGCGAGCAGGACCTCATATCTTAGGGTTGAAAGATGTGCGTTTTTCCGCCCCTTGGGACAAGTCGTGGAGATAATTGACGGGGATCTGGCACTAAGAAGTGCCAGACCCCTGGCAGACCTCTCGCGACTCGCGTTGCTTTTCCGCGCCCCTCCACTCACGCGTGACTCACACGCGCCTTGCGTTTGTCTCTGTTTGCCTGTAAAACGGAAAAATTTACGCCGGTTCTGCAGCTTAGCCCCGTATATTTTCCTGTGGGCGAATAAAACCTTGTATCGAAGCGCTAAAAATGAGGGCCTGCTCGAGGCTAGTTTTTCCGTAACCAAATAATTGAAGTATTTAGTTGATTATGACGACTATTCATGCATTAAGTGCATGTAATTTAACGCGGAGAATTTGCTTGTAAATATGTTTAAATAACATAATTGTTATGCGAACAAGTTCTTTCTTCTGAGATAACAATACATCGACTCTTCTTGGGGTTAAGGTTCAGGGGCTTACCAAGGGGGTAAGGGAGGGGCAAGGATACCCTTTAACCATCCACCTCCCCAAAGAATCTACCTGGAATAAGTGAATCGTTTCCATTGCCCGATACTCCATTTGCCGGATCTCGTCGCTTGAGTATGAGCCCGCTGACCTATCAGGTGGGGCAGCAGTATAATACATATCACGTAAAGTGCGCGGAATTCGTGATCGTACCCCTTTGAAAAATCATTGCTTCGCCATTGGGAGTGAGTTAGGTTGTTTTCAACTCCATCAGCTGCAGTAGAAATTTGGTCCAGTTGCTCCTTAATTAAATATTGTCCTACGGAGACTTGATGACATTGGTCAAAGTTCTGTAATTCTTTTATTTGTCATCACGCCTTGCACGTCTGAGAAATTGACAGTGACAATGCCGTAGCCAATTAAGAGAGGCACGCTTTCCACTTTATGATTATCTTTATGATTATTCTCTTGAACAAAATGACATACAGCCGAGTCGCTGTTTTGTTTTTTTTTTTTAATAGTTTTTATTTAGATATGCAAAGAATCAACGTACAATTCCACAGGCCTTTGCAGTTTTGCGTGAAAATCACACTTACTGAAGTTTACAAAATAACATTTTTACACCTATTAACTTAAACGACCATGTACTACTTGACTAAAAAAGGATCATGGTGAGACAAATCCTTGAGCGACAGGCTTTCCTTTGATCATGTGCCCATCACGTGCCCTATAACACTCTCCATCTCTGCACACTGGGTAATCCACTGGGCAGCAATAAGTAGGCACCGCGGGCGGAGCAGGGCAACAGACCGAGTCTTGTGGACAACATCTATCGTGCTCACAGCAAGTTGCCTTGGGATGAGGGCAACACAGCTGCTCATCAAATGTCTTGCTTTTAAAAGTCAAGGTACCTGAAAGGGAATGTTGGTGCTTTTTAAAATTACATGTATCTACTTGATAGATCGGTTTCTTACAATACAGTGCAAAAAAAAAGGTTGGTCAGCGGCTTAATAGTGTAAGAAGAAGTAAAATTAATGTTTTGCATCTCATTTGTTTTGTAACGGTCCAAAATTAGCTACCAGGGCCAGAAACGCGCGGACAACGGCTACTAGAAACAAAACGAATATGAACTTCCTCTCTTTAGATAAAAACATCATCTTTAGTAACCAGAAAGAGTACAAGGATTACAAAAGAGGTTTCGTTTTTCATAACTCATTAGATGAGTGAGCTGACTGGCAAGTCTGCTAAAAGAAATGGCACATTGTCCAAGAAACTAACATGATTTTAGCTAACGTAAAGAAGCACGAGTGTGAGCAGCTCTTTCTTACACTGACGGAAATTTCCTAAATTACGACAAGGCGTTGTCAAATTTCACTTTCACAGTCAAGTATTGGTGCTGTAAGTCACGGGAGAAGCATGGACCCGGATGTGAAATATTCTTGTTCATAACGTGAATTAACGACTCTTCTTGCGATGTGCAACTTGAAATTACCAAGAAAATGGCTTTCCAACACATTGATGGATTTCAAAGCGTACAACCAGAAGTCACAGTCGTCTGAAACGCCTGCGTCTCGTCGCTCGAAGGACACTGGCCGCGGCCATTACTCTGAAGGAAGCAAACCGGAACTTCTTTCTATCTCTAATTTTGAAATTTAACTCACCTTTGCAGCAAGTCTCTTGGGTGTTGCTAGCACAACAGGCTGACGCTCGAGAGTCACAAGACTGTGGATATGGCTGGGAGCAGCTGCATCCACTTCTAACGATGTTGGCGTCTTCCATACACCGAGCAGTAGCTTGCTTACACCACAGCGAAACTGTAAGGTCATCACCGGCCGCCTTCCAGTATTGACGCACGACAAGCTTTGAAAATGTTGTGAACTGAGCAAATACCGGTCCGCCAAAAGTGAATGACATGTCAACCATGACATTCTGTACGGGACAGCAAAGACTCGCAAAGGTTGGAATCACTTTCTGTGCGTCAGCAATAGCCGTCTTCAAGCTTATATCCAATAGCTCTTCTATCTGCCCTTCAGTGAGGCAGGGGACGCTAGAGCAGTTACATGGAACATTCCATTTGGTCACAGGGCCGTTGATGAACTTGTTATAATCTGCTCCGATTGATGCAAACACCGCTGGTGCTTCCTTTTTCTGCATGTTGTAGCCGATACCAATGGTTTTAATGCCTTTTGTATCAAGATACACGCACTCTTTTTTGCCTTCATGCCGTGTTATCATAGGCTTTGGATCGCATGTTTCACCTCGAAAGCCTTGAAATAAGGCAAATGAGTACAGGAGCAGTATGATCGCATTTTTAAAATTCATGTTTCCGCGTTCGGAGATATTGTCGGGCAAGTATTCGTTTGTAAAGGATCAATGAATTTCCTGAGCCAACCTTTTCGTTTCGTTGACTTTATAACACGTGGTATGTCACGCTAGTCTCGTGTTTTGGTTATGGGGGGTCTGGTTACAAAACGAATGTCACGCACTGACATACAGAGAACCAACGAATATTTCAGAAAATGTTTAGACGAGGTTAATCATTTTAAAAGAGAACACTGCAGAGATGGGGGAACTCACTTCAGTGAGTGGTAATATCGTAAGGAATTTTTTTTCCACTATTTTATTCACACTAATTCCAAGTACAACAACATTGAAAATTATTTTTCATTTTATTTGTCGCAGTGTAGTTTGACTAAATGTTGTCTAAAAATGCTACAATGCTTATTAAGTTCTTACTGCCTTAGTTGCGATATTGATGGAAGGTCGCAGCGCAAAATCGTGAAAAAGGAAGATAACCGAAAGCACGAACGAAGTCAAGCACTTAGCTGGGAAAAAAGACGCGGAACCCGGCAAAATGTGATGGTAACAAACTGGCGTGGTAAGTGCAGTTAGGCATGAAGGTATTGGAAACTGTCACAGACCGCAAACATGCGTGCATTAAATCACAGCGTGAAAAAAGGCCTGTATAACGGGTGACGAGCTTTCTAGCCTTCAATGGTTGTGATCCAACCAGTCCTTTCTCATCTTAGCGCCTTTGGCATGATGCATACTTGAACAGGTGGACAAAGATTTATTACGCCGTCGACCAAACTGTCCTTGGCGCTTTTCGTCTGCTTTATACCTAGCGTCTCTACATCTGTGGAGCTATCTTCACGTGAACCGAGTTTCAGTACACTTTCTTCATAAACGTCAGGTGTGTACTTGAGAACTAAGGATACATCTACCAAACCGGGTTCTGAAATGATAAAATAGAGGAAAGTAGAGACATAGTCACGAATATACCGACCGGTGCAGTGGGTTATTCAGCGTAATCAATAAAATGCATTATCAATAACGTGGAATTTGGCACAGGCACTTCCACAGATTTGTTCTTCGTTTCTTGTTTTCCTGGTTGTAACTGTAATTTGGAGTTCATATTTTTATGGAGGGAGGAAAACTGCAGAAACCGTAGATAAACCCACGCGGCAAGAATGAGAACCAATGAAAAAAACTCATCCCACATGTGACATCACCCCAAGAAATCGAACCCAGTTTCACAGAGGTGAGGGGCAAACATTTCTTGGTTCTGGATAGGACTAGGCTTTCGCGGGAGCGTGAAAAATGGCGGGGGTCAGGATTGACAACCGCCACAACGATCGTTAGTCGTTCGCCCGCTGTGTCACTGCCTGCACTAACAGTGGGCATTGAGTATGCTATCCTTGATTCAAATAACGACAAGATGGCGACAGTTTACCTGACCATGCCGAGTGCGACAAAATGACAGTCGTGGCAAGTCGCTGCTTCGCTGGAGAAAGCACGTGGATATCGTCACGTTTGGGAATAAACCAATGACACCTCAGATCAGGAAACACAACCTGTAAATAGACCGATTCTGGTTAGCCTTCACCTTTCACAGATAAAGTAAAACCTGTGTCGGTGTCGAAGAAGTACGGATGGTGATTTACAAGGGAGATTGTTTCAACCCCTTATGCCCTAATATCAGTGAACATATTCTCCATACTGTTCTGCATAAATTTTCTTAGGTGCTGACAAGGAGAATTTATTTAACAATGAACAATGAAGAGCGTCTTTGATTAGTAATCATTGTTTCTCCTTAGGTTTCTAAATTTTCCCTATCCAAACTTCCAAACTTGTTAAAAAATCCCGTAAAAGAAACAACGAAAAAAACCACACTAGATGTTTTCCCCTTTTTATTTTATGGCGTCATCACACCTCCCGTCAATCCGGGTCTTTTTATTTTTAAACTGTCAATCAATAACAAACTCAGTAACATAACTTCCGGTAGAACTAACTTCCGCTTCGCTCTTTTATTTTTCTTAAATTCTTTTAGAAAACGAAAGAACAGAAAATAAGCCTTATCAATCATTTCCTTTATTCTCCTGACCTTAATGTGTGATTCAGAGGTGATATTGTAAGGAGAAATTACGCTCTTAGGGTTCAAGGGGTTACAAATTCCTATCTTCACGTAGTCCGCCATCATAATTAGAGAGATTTAGTACCGCGTTTACGTGAAACGTGAACGCCATTTTTTCGCGTTTGCGTGTTGCACTTTGCCCTCTCTACGTGAAAGTAACCTATTTCGCGTTTACCGTGTACGTAAGATTTTCTTTTCTTTTTCTCTCACCGAGTGGAATCAATTGCCGGAAAAGGGCACCAATACTATTCCTTGTAAGTCATACAAGGGCGCCTTCAAATCCACCATGACGTGAGCTTACACGAAGCTAAAGCTATTTTATAGGAAAATTCATTACTTGACGGCGGAATTCCGCATTTCAAAATTGCACGCGAAGACCGATATCACACGAATCGCAAAGCGATGAGTGCGATTTCGGTTTTCTAGAGCAATTTAAAGTGGAATTCATGAGTCAAGTAATGGATTTTCCTTGAATCGCATAATTGAATAAAATTAAAAAAAAAAAGAAAGAAAACAGCATTACTTATAGTTGTTATGTATGCATAGATGCGAAGCAATGTCACTTAACCTCGTTTTTAACTCGCGATTCCACGCTAACCTCCTTGCTTCGTTAACCAATCAGAATGGGAGATTTTGTTCAGTAATGCGATTCTACGTGAAACGTGAAAGGGTAAGCTGACGTTTGCCGTTTCACACAAGGCTCAGGGCCTCATTCTTTCCCGCGCGCTAAGACACGCACGTGCGGATAATGAAGGCCTGGTCGCAAGCTCGTTTGACTACAAAGTAACACTCACCTGCACTCTAACTTTTCTCGCATCAGGGACGTTCTCCAACATAGCTTCAACATTGATACCCAGTGTTAGGCCAGCAGAAAAGCAAAGGGGATTATCCGAACTTCCGCGGGGTTCATTTAGTACTGCAGATGCCTGGCTCAGGCTAGAGTGCAATTCTAACCATGGGACTTCATGAGAAAGCATGATAGATTGAACATAATCCACAACTCCGGACGGATTTGTTATGTTGGACTCGAAGAAACCGGGAAACGAAACTACCTCTGCGCAGAAAGCATCCGTGTTGATGTTCTCTGTGTTGATGAAGTTGGAGAAGGTTTTTATTCTGGTTAAAAATGATTCCCAAACTTGTAACATGGAATTTAGGTTTCTCTCGTTAGTTCGACTAGATCGCTGTGTGACTAAGATCTGTAACGCATGTGCAATGAGTCTTAATTGTCGAAGAAGGAAGATTTGCTGAGAACTCAAACCAGTAAAGGTATGTTCAACACGATACGATGTCGACAGGATGCTTTCAACCAGGGATTTGAGACCAGAACTTTGATGAGTACACAGAGCCGCTGGAACAGTCCACATATTGTCTTGTTGAGCCTGAACGATCATCAGCTTGCATTGGAGATAAAGGCAAAGACATTCTGCATCGGCGCTAAGCCGTGAATCAATGCTCTTTACGTGTTTAAGGTCTTGAATGGCTGTTTTCAATATTTGTTGTTTGTTTACTAGCTTAAGTGATGTGACGTGTTGAAGCCGCAATTGTACGCTTTCAAAGAAGCTCTTAGCAGTTTGTGATCCTGAATCGGAATGAGGAGAACAAGAAAATAAATCAAATAATTTGTGTAAGTAGCAGGTGGTGGTTAAGTCTTATAGGCCATCTGGCCTAAAACGATCATTGTTTATACATCTCCACCCGAACATTTTTTTTTTTTTTTTTCAGGTTTCCCAGGTGGTCGTCGGTAAATGTGAAAAAAATATGCCCATGGTAAATACGCCTATTTACTCTACTGGGCGGAGAAAGGCCTTGTGGAGGTTTTGCTTAAGAACACAACATAACCGAGCCGGCCTGGGCTTGAAGTTGAAGTTTGTTACCTATGTCGTCTAGCGCACTAATACCAGGCCACCGCTTCTCCCACGGTAGTGGGCGAGAACACGCATATTTAGTATCGATGAGGTGGTTATTTTTATTTTGCACGAAAAAAGGACAAGGAAAAAGGCGGAATCTGCAATAAGGATTCGAACGCAGATCAACCGTGCTTGAATGCTTTAACCATGTGGAAAGATTACCTACACATGTTTATAATCTCATACATGTTTATTCAAATTTAGATATACAAAATTTGATAAGGGAAGTTTAGAGGTTAAGCCTATGATAAAACTTCCCTGAAAGGAAAAAAAAAAAAGAAAAAAATATGTATATAACTATATACAGAATAAAAATTGAAATGAGTTTTTGTAAGTGACCTTGTCTTACCTCCTTCCTCAAACCTTTTACTATGCACATCTGAGACGCTCTTCTCGTTATCAAGATGCGGGACGAGGTCGGGTTGACTGTCCCGCAAATAAGCGTAATGTCGAGTGGTGTGATCTGGGAACATAGCTAACATTGTGGGACTTTTGGCTGTAGCGTTAAACACGAGGATAAGAATTGCAACGTAAGCTGGATCATCGATGGATGGCTCTGGGGTGGCAAAAAATGGATGGGTAGAAAGAAGTTCTGGTACAAGCGAGGAAGCAATATGTTGATGCTTTTCACCCAAAAACTTGGAACACCTGATTAAGAAAATGACAGAAAAAAAGTTATTTTTAATTCTCTCTTTAAAGTAAAATTGATACTCAGTGAAGGTAGGCAGCTATCAATGAATGCTGTCTTTCGTGTGATAATTGAAGAAGGCCAATCTACCAGTCGTTCAAACTTAACGACAAGAGAGCGCCAATTTTTCGGTCATTTTTGTTACAACCGCCTACTTTATGTCAGGCTTCCAAATGTTCCTCTTCATCTACTAACCCTTTGACCCCCACTTTCTCCTTAAAATATTACCCCTGGTTCAAACAATAAGGTCATGGGAATAAAGGATATGATCGCCAACGAAAGAAGCTTTTGATTGTCAAAGAAATTCTCCTGTCAGCACCCTGGAAAATGTATAGATAACAGTAAAGAGAATATGCATACTGATGTTAGGGTGTAAAGGGTTAAACAAATAGATTCCCTGTTGCCGTGTGTCTGTTCAGTAACAGATCTCAGATAACTTCAAAATGTGGTAAGAACAAAAAAGTGGTACACGAGGCACAGCCGAAGCACAGACGAGGTACAGCCGAGGCACAGACGAGGAACAGCCGAGGAACAGCCGAGGCACAGACGAGGAACAGCCGAGGAACAGCCGAGGCACAAACGAGGCGCAGACGAGGCGCAGCCGAGTGTGTCACTGAAGTTCTTAACAGATTTTGACGTCCTCTGTGATCAACTACCGTACAGAGCCATAGCAACAAGGAATATACTTGTTTATAAAAGAAAAGGCAAAATACTGTTAATGGTGACGTTATCTACGCGTTTGTCCTCCAATGGATCATAAGTCACAACCAATCAAAAAGTGTGTGTAATTAAGCTTGTTATATACCAAGTAATAGATAGCGGGTAGCGTGGGCAATCAGACTGCAGCATTTGTAAAAGAACGCCTGTAGATTTATACGAATATACAAATGAAAAGCACTGCTAACTGTAGATGTACAGTTACCTCCAGATGGACGATTTATCCTGAGGATATTTTGACAGGTTTCCAAGCAACGCGTGAATGGCAGCGTGAAGACACGCCCTTGTGGCGAACACACAGTGACATAACAACTCACGCACAGCCTCTCGGGTATCCCCCGAGAAATCCTCCAGGACACCGAGGAGCGTCTCCAATTGGTCCTCACGCAGCTGAATGTGCTGGCTGATTTTCCGCAAGCTGTTGATAGCACTGAGCCGGACGCTTTCTATCTCATCATTCATCATGTCTGCCAGGAAGTCTAAGGACTGCACAGCGAAAGATGAATTGCGATAGGCCAGCTCACAAAGAGAATCCACAGCCGCGGAACGTACCTCCATGAATTCGTCTTCCAGCCCGTGCACAAACGCGCCGCACGCCCCGCTGCTCATCAGACTGACGCCCTCCGGGTCGATTTCAGGTTCAGGGGCCTTGTCACCCCATGTGCGCCCCGTGCTCCACCCGCCGCCATCTGCTCCCCCCGAGGCGTGAATCTCACGTCGCTTCTCGTGTTCCGTTTTCTTTCTCTGAATTTCAAAGACGAAAATTTGCCACTTTTTAAGAAGATCTTACATCGAGAAAAAACCGAAGGAAAACCGCTCTTTGCATTTTTGTATTGCATCAGAAAAATAACAAGTTTCTGCGTTTTCAAGTAGATTGCTTGTTTTTACTCCGAGTTCTCATCGTTCAGTGACGAAGTTAACCTTCATTCAGATTGGTAGTTGCGATTTCTATGGTTTTGGTTTTTCGACGCTCATTTGAAAATTTTCTTAATAGGTAAAATGCGTTCATTCACCACTGTGACTTGCCTTAAGATGGGACATAAGCTTTTTATCCAATGTCTGCTCCAAAAACTTTTGACTAACGAGATGAAGAGAGCCAAGTAAACCGGCTGCCTCTCTGCGGACAGTCATGGACAGATCATTCACCATGTGGCAGATCTTTATAAAGGCATCGTCCACCAGGCGAACCTCATCAGATGATGGTAACTTTACAGTCCTATAGCGTGAAGAGTAACAAAATTTACAACACAATAACTATTTTAAGAAAATGAAGGAAATCATCACCACTTTGAGAAGCTATTGATTGTTCAATAAACTCTCCGTGTGAGCACCAATGTTAGGTTGTTCACCCTTCAAATCTGAAGACCTACTTGTTAATTCTCCAATCTAGCTATTAATCATTTCCTTATAAATTAGTGACGAGATTTTGGTGTTAGATCAAGATAGCAACTTCTAACTGATGAGTTTGAGCATTCTCATTACCTGTTGGCTGAATAATTGTTTTATTAAAAACGCCCCCAAGAAATTATTATTTTGTGAGAAGAAACGGTATTTTTTTAGCTCCCTTTTGATTTTAAGCTGACGCGTACGCTTACCATATTTGTAGATTATGGTATATTGGCTCATATACCATAATGGCTGAGCCAATAAAAAGTCTTGAATTGCATTATCCAATGATCCAGTTTTTAATAATGTAAGATACTACAGGGAGAAGTCACTTGTTAATCGCTTCTGGGAATTCAAGGGTTAAGGGTTAAAGGTATCTAAAGTGGACAAACCTTTCAGGATCAGCCTGACTGAAAACCCAAACTAACTTGATGGCTGCCATACGCACATCCTCATAGTCATCATTCAAAGCCAGCGACGCCTGATCATAAACCGCCATGTCCAGTTTCTGCCCTCTGTCATGCAATGTCAGCTATAAAGAAGATCAATCCATACATTCACAAAAGGATATAGTCACACACCCAGCATTCTTGTACCTTTACACTCTCAAGATCGATATATAAATTCTCTGCACTGCTTTCCATATATTCCTTTAAAACTTAAGTTCTGAGAGTTTGGTGTTAAGTTATTTCCTGGTTGATATTTTCTCATCACCTTTGTACTTCAGAATGTATTTAATTTTATATTGTAAGGGTAAATTTCTTTGTGGTCATTCTTAAGGGAGTAAGTCTATCACAGGGCTCGACACTAACTTTTCAACTTACGAGCCAAGTGGCTAGTGACATCTTAGATGTTTTTAGATATTACGACAATTTTAGTCTGTTTACTAGCCAAACTGGCTAGTGGAAATTGAAAACCACTAGCCAAAACTGAATTTCTACAAGTCTGTGGCTAGTGGGCTACCATTAGTGTCGAGCCCAGCTATCATGAAATAAGGCATTTGAGTTGTCTCCCAATCTATTTCTTGCTCAGTAAGGAACAGTTAATGAATTTACTGAATTAGTGATAATTGACACCAACCTTTTATGGATATGGAACAATTTGAATGAATTTCAACTTACCAAGGCTTGCAAAGCACTTGTTCGTACCCTGGGGTCACTGTCTTTTGCAAAACTTGCTAACAAGCTCTGTGCCACAACCTGTGGTTCAGACCCCACCTTGCTTGGGGAGCCTTCTGTTCCTTGATTCAGATGACCAATCAGACAAAGGCATCGGCAGCGTACTGAAAAATGAGGGTCCTTAAGATGCTTCGAAGAAAAAGAAAAAGCAAATATGTGTCAGGCTGAACAAAGTATAGTAACACTTGTTCAAAATAAATCTGTACAGGAACCCAATCATTTGCACAGTGGAACCTAGGCATTGCTTAGTCCGACAAATTTGTACATTTTTTTATGGCTTAATAAATATAAAAAGCAGATGGCAGCATTCATGGGCTACAAATATTGCCTAGCCTTTTTCTTTCTTTAAATGAGTAACATGAACTATCTTATAAAACTGTTTTCTAGCAAAAGAGATCCCCTCTCACTGATAAATAACACAACCAATGCCAAATAGGAATAGGTAAGGAAGGTAACTTTTAATATATACTAATTCCTTTTGAGTCTTGCAATAATTTAGATTAAAAATGTCCCAGTCGTGTAATTCCATGCTCTCTTGTCTCATATTTGTGATAAAATTTTTCACAGGTTGTACCTCAATGGCACTCTTCTCAATGTGGTGGACAATCTTTGCCTAGACGGAGAAGAACGGCAGGTGTGTTAAATCATTTGTTTTTAAACTACTGTAATGTTGATGAAGATGATGATTATATAATTTCTTGGCTAAAAAAATTACAAATTATTTTGACGTAATAATACTTGACCAGAAGTGATTAACATGTAACTTCTCCCTTTAATATCCATACATTATCCAGCAAACAGGTGACGAGAATTCTAAAACTTATCAGACAGAAGTTGGTCTTGATCTATCAACACTGCCAATCCTAACAGTATGCAGGACGCGTGTCATATATGAACTTTGTAATGGGCCTTGCTCACCACAGAGTCTCTGTGGCTCTGCGGTAGAGAATGTAAGTGCAAAATCTGAAGGTCTTAGGTTCCATCCGTTGTGGGGAGACTCAGAATTTTTCCTTTGCCCCACTCTCACAACAAGACAAAAAAACATCTTTCTCTATTTCTTTACTAAGCTCAAACTTTCCATCTTTCTTACTAAATATTTACATCAAATTCTTGTAACTAATTTACAAGGAAACTAGTAGCAGCTTGAAGGGAGAATTAACAATCATATCTTGGAAGTTTAAGGGGTTAGTTTCATTGGCTTGCCATAATAACATCCTACCTCCTCATCAAAAAGTCTTCCAAGTCTTAAGAGAGTATCGAATATTTGAGAGCATACTTTGTGAGAATCTGCCAGGAAAATAGAAAAAACAGAAACTACTTTCATTTATCAGTATTGGGGTTGTTTCTTGAGGTTATACCACATATTTTTCCAGTGTCCAGGAGTTATCAGGGTTTTTGGTGTTGATCAGTTCGCTTTGTCATTTTTTGGCCAATAAAATAAGATATTGAGGTATTACAGTCACCTTATATCTCGTGACGTAAACATCCAAAATTTACATGTAAGAATGCAGTATAGCTGTGTAAAGGGTATGAGTTATTTTACAGTTTTTTGGCAACTTTCAAGTGATGATGTTGTGTTTTTTGCTATTTTGCACAATGTTACCATTCTTGAAGCTCCAGTGTTCATGATAAAGTTCATCTTCTTTTGTGAGCTTTGTGAGCTTGGGAGATGCAAATAACAAAGTATTCAAAGGCAGTTGAGCCCATTACTTTTCATACATCTATTGAATACTCTAGCAATAAGTTGCTAGGAGACATGGCGAGCTTTAATTAAAGACAATTGTATACAGATGAGGCCACATTGACCTGTCTGCAGGATATGGCTAAATTTTTCCTTACACACCATGCATTTTACATGGCAGAATTGCCTCACCATGCACTAGACCACTTCAAATTCTGTCATACTCTGCAGACTAGTCTGTTGATAGTCAACTCTTTCAAGTAAACAACTCAAATATAGCAGACCCAGGGAAATGGAAAGCTGCACGTCTTACCTCTAGCACTGGTCCATTGCCCAACCCAAGCCCCATTCCCCTGTTAAATTCCTGTTCTTCCAGCCATGGTAAATGACTGTACACTTCTACCAGTAAACATCTTGTCCATCACTTCTATCAAGTAACACTTTGCTACAACCAAAACTTTTACCTTTAGTCCTGTCTTCATCCTTTACGTTTAGTAGTTTGATTAACTCTTCAGCGATCGCCTGGACATTGACTCCGGGAAATCTAGTCACACTTCCAAGCAAAGAAATAACTTTCACCCTAACAGCAGCGTCTTCAGTATGGTAAAACCTCTCCCACAAAGATCTAATGGCGAATTCCACAACTTCTAGCGACTCTAAAGGAAGCTCTTTTTCGAGATCTACAAGAGTTTGAAGGATTTCTTGTTGAGTAGAGAACTGTGACAGTTCAAATGCAAGCCTCTTGGAAGCATCGAGAGCTTGTCGACTCCTCTTCAATTTCAAAACTGGCTGATTTTGAGTGCCATAATCTAGAGTCTCTACCGGCTTTTCTTCCACGACAGTGGTGGAATAGTCGGGGCTTGATCTCTTCATGGCTTTGATCGTTTGAGATATTTAAGCACGTTCAGGTGAGTAACATAGAGATAACAAAAACCCAAGTTCGGGCGCCATGATGGATATGCTGAAACCTCAGTCTGGTGCAACCGAGGAAGTACTGGGGCAAATAGCTTTTCATAATTATTAATCTTCCGGTTTCTTCCGGTTGCCTCAAACACGACCATTGCGCATGGCAATCACACTATAGCTCTCCTTTCAAGATGTTTCATTTTAATTTGTACAAGTACTTCGTGATGGTGGCAATAGGGAATGGGCTCTTTCTTCAATTTGTTACTTAAAACTTTTAAAGTAGGAGTATATAGGTACAAATTGGCTGACTTCCACCAAAAGTGCATTGCTTGCATTTTTTATGGCTGAAAATTTTCCATTTGGAAATAAATGTCACTGAGATCATTGTATTGAACAAATGAAATGTTAAAAAACAAACTTGTAGAGCAGTAGATTAAAATCATTTATTTTCACAAATTAATTAACCATATTTACAAGACAAGTTATTGATGCATATCGACAGACTTGTTGCAATTTGTAACTTGTGGAGAAATTAACAAATTACTGATCATACATGTACGCAAAAATTGCATATTTGAAAGTCTTAAAGAATCTTGCACTGGGGCTAGCCTAATGCATGTGTTGCCATAACTTTTTTATACAGCTAACCTCTGTTTTTATTGTTTTGTCCTTTTTTTATCACATTGCAAACCACAAACGTTTTATTTCAGTTTCCAAGAACACTTTCTTCGTGAACAATACTGCGTTTCAAATTCTCGTATTTCAGACCCTAAAATAGTGTTCCTCTCATTCGTCTTCCCATTCCACGGTCATAAACCACATTGAACTTGTTAATGAACTGAAAAAGAAGAACAAAACTTAGTTTATTTGGTAGTTCTTCACTCCGAAAGTGTTAATAGTAAACATTGATAATATTTATAGTTCTTGTAAACAAAAAAAAAACTCTCAGAAATGCCCAAAAAATTTAGGTTAACTCTTAATCCTAAGAATAACCAGCATCTCATTTTTCATTACAGTAATTACTGCTTCACAAATCATTCATCAAGATCTTCAGAATAAAGGAGATGATTTTTCTTAGAGTGCAGCCTTATGTACCCACAGCTAAAGCTCACTTAGAAATGTTCTTATTCCTTACCAGGTGATGCCTTATTTTTATTGCAAGGTGTTTTGATATTGGTTGGGACAATTTGGCAATAAATGGTGTTTGAAAGCACAGTAAAAAGAAGACAGTGGATTCTTGGCATTAGTTTCTCAGCAAAAAGCTCAAATTGTTGGTTTTGCACCTCTGACCCCTACACTTTCCATACACTCCCTCAAAACTGCCAGATTGAGAAGTTTGTGTCATAATAGGAATATTCAGCCTACCTCATTAAGACTGTTGGCTCCTTTTGTTATTGTAGACAGATAACACATCAACATAATATCGTTACATTGCTGAAAAAGAGAGTTAAACACCCAGTTGAAGTGTTGTGGAAGAAATCATCATTAATTAAACACTAAATCAAAATACTTCATAGAATGAAAATCAACATACATTATAAAAATCTTCTCTGAACAAACCAGTCTTCATGACAGGAAGTCTTTGGATCAGACTCAAAGCATCACGCATTATATCATGATTACATGGTGTTTCACCTGAACAGATATAGAGAAAAAGGTTGAGGAAAGATTTTACAATTGCCATTGACAAATTTTGAATGGTTGACTTTTTCCTGAAAGCAAAAAGCAGTAGACTATGTATGTTACCATTTTTCACTGCTTTAGCATACTCTAAAATCATCTTGACCCTGGAGTGTAACATCTTGATTGCATTGTACTGAGCTAGAAGATGTTCTGACACTAGAAAACAAACAAAATAGCCATCGGATCAGCCATTGGAAACATTAAATGCCAAACAATTCTCTCTTCAAAAATAATTCGAGTCCCAGATGGGACTTGAACCCACGACCCTCCGTGATCTTTCATCTTCAAATTCTCTCTTCATTTGCCTGTAGATAAGGCAATTAAGTAATGTCAGGGGCATCTTGAGGATAACAAATGACACACACCTCCTCACATATCACTGCCACAAGTAATCACTGCTGCACTGGGAAGAACATTTACCGCAACATGGTTCACAGCCTTACTAAATGTCCTTTCTGACCCAGTTACAGTCACGTGGTTGTGGTTGTGATGTTGCTCATGCCTGCAGTCACACCAACACCCAGACATGAAATAAATATTATGACTTATCTTATGACCCATTTAGCATTGCAGGCACTTTGATAAGAGAAAAAAAATTGGAGCTAAAGGAAGAATTTGAAAAGGAAGAAAAAAATAAAGAATGACAGTCATTACTTATGATAACTGCAGATCAAAATATTGGGCTGTCAGGTATGACACATGGACCTCCCTGGACTTAATTAATTCAAACCAACTAATCACAGTGAAGAATGCTGTTTCTTTGGGTGGCACCTTACAACAAAGTTGACCTCAGCACCTGAACATGACCAACAATGTGCACTGGAAGCGATGACATTATGAGAAAAGCACTATTACTTAATTATCATTGATTTTTTCTCTGTTTGCATACCTGTTGAGCTGTCAACTGTACCAGTATTTGATAGTCTGGCCACATGATCCACTCCAATTCTCTCAGCTTCTTCTGTAGCTAAGGTGTAGGGAGTTTCCACAAACAACATACGTGTCTGAAAGTGAGCAATGTTAAATAATGGTACATTGGATATTTTTTTTTCAATAATTCTTCTTTATCAGCAAAATCTCTTGGTATCCTAACCCCGTGACTCCTCAAAGTGATCAGCATCTAATTTCTCCTTACAATATCATCCCTGAATCACACATTAAGGTCAGGAGAATAAAGGAAATGGTCACCAACTGAAGAAGCTCTTGATTGTTAAAAGTTATTGCTCTGTGTCATCACCAAGTGTATAGCAAACAGTACGAAGAATATGCAAACTGATGATAAGGTGTATATATAAGGTTCAAAATAAATGTGAACATGTTAAGTATTCAGCATTATTACACGACTTGGGCAGTCAGAGAGCCAATAACTAAAATCAACCAATCAAAATGCTTTATTGCCGGTCAATATTCTCTCAGTATTGGACCGGGTACTGTCCCAAATGGTCCCGAAAGATACTGCACTTGTGTCCCTTTGAACTTCAGTCATATAATAGATCTCTTATTAACCAAGCTTGCTCGGAACCGTACTGGAAGAATATCCGCCCTCGGTCTTTTTTGTACAGACCGAGCTGCGCTCGGTCCGTACTGTCAAGACCTCGGGCCGATATTCTCCCAGTACGGCCCTCATGCTTGGTTAATAAGATATATATATTTCATAAGCAAAATGGAATGAATTCTTACGGCTCCTTCCACAATATCAATCACAGATTCAAACAAGCTGATTGGTAACTGAAACAAAAAAGAGATAAATAAGAGACAGACATGAGGTGTCTATAGTATAGCATGAACATCATAAAAAATATTTTCCCCTTTAATCCCAGGGCAAATCAAGGTCCACAGTAACTTGCAAAAAATCTAAATATAGTCATCAATGCAAACCTACATCATTGGTCTTGGCAAGTGGATTGAGTTTCAGGAATAGCGGACTTTCATTTATCTCGCATATCTGATGAGAAACAATGACATTTTCATTATTTCAAGTTTTATTTTCAGTGTGTTAGGGTATTAATTCTTGATATATATTCTTGAACACACACGTGAATGACAACATGTAAACACGTCTTTTTCAATGGCTTAATCAACCCTTTCGCTGGCAAACGTACGAATTCTATACTAGAAACCTCAGGGGACCCCCAGATAGTATTGTTTTGAGTTCTTAAAGATTATTATGGTTTGTCAAGTCATGTTCCTTCATTCGTAGCCGTTTTTCTCGCTGTTTATAGCAAATTTGACCGGTTTTTTCGCGCAAAAAATTTGCTCATGCAATAATATCCTTTTAAAAATGGCATCAGCACAGATTCCAGTCGAGGAAGCACAGTGAAATGTGTTAGAGGATGATCCTAATGAAGTTTTCTTTTGAGGGAAAAGGACCGTGACTATTTAGACTTGTGAACTGTATCTTTGAATGTATGTCAAGTATTTCATACTGCATTTTTTCCTGTGCCTACATTCTTGACGGTTGCTATGGATTGTAATTTTTTCATAAGTCAGAACAGAACCATTTTTACCTTATTGTCCATTTATGGTTGTGTCCTTCATGGTTACTATTTTGGTGATTTCAAGTGAAGCTAGCTAGTTGTTACTCAAGTATAATTACTCAAGTATAATTCAGCAATATCACATATCCTTTAATTTTTGAAAATTGCTAAGCCGCACCTTGATGAACAGTAAAAGGCATAACTTTGGTTGCAATCAAGATAATTGGATGGAATAAAAAGTGTTTGGTTCCTGAAATAATACACTTTTACATAATACAAAAGTTATGCTCACAAGTACGTTGATGCCTTGTCTTAGTAGAGCAGGAAAAACAACATACTCCTCAAAAATTTTGTTATGCTTGGCTTTTCTTGCCCCAAATTATGTGCAGAAGGACCCATATGTAACAAATAATCTTAAATGTTTGTAAAATTTTTACTGATTAAAATGAGATATAGTTTGTTGGGGTTGAACTTAAAATTTGATGAGCTGTGGCCTGATTTGTCGGCTTACATCATAGAAAAATATTGAGTCCCCAGGAACCTGTCAGCGAAAGGGTTAAGGCAATGCCCATAAAGTCATAAAGTCTTCATGTATGATCAATTTCATCAACACCAGGGAATAGAAGATTTATTATTCCACTACAAAAATATAATAATTTTTCCATATGGGTAAACTGTACTCTTTCTATCAAATAGAGTATTTAGGCATTCTCAACCTCAGTTCACAAGGCAGTATAAAAGTAACACAGAAAGCCAGTTTCTTGTTTTTAATCAGATTGGATACAATGGTATGATAATTACATTGGGTAAAACTAGTTATTGAGCTTGAATAATGTCAAAAAAATTTGTGTGTCATTTTCTGTCTTTTCTGTCCTTGTTCACTTCATTTTAAACCAGTGAATTCTGAGGACACTGCAGTATACAGTGTAATACAATCACATGGTTGGCAAGTTCTCCCAACCTTAGTCGGGAGAAAGTAATTGTTGTATAAATAGAATTATGATTAAAGCCAGCAATGGTCTTCTGAAATAGATCTGAGACAGTATTCTCAAACACACAACTGTACAGTGCCCGATGTTGATGAAATATAAAATTATAATGGTCATGTAAGGTACCTGTTTGTGTACCCTGATATCATTCTCAGTGGGACTTGATCCTGTGGTGTACCATCCAAGGAAATCCAAATTCTTAAACACCTGGTGAACTAAAAATATATTGCCAGTCAGGTAACATGAACAAGATATAGAATGGTTTGACTGTGTTTCTGTACAGGGCAGCACAAAGATAAATGTGTATACTACACAATGTAAATGTTGCTTTTCTCTAGTGTGGAATGATTGTTTATTTCCCTAGGCAGCAAAAATTGGTGGTTAAGCTGCCCTGAACATCCATCAATATGAGTGTCTCTTTCAGCTGAGAGTAGCAAAGGGGGAGTTTCCAATCAAACACTGTGCTGAATTTTTTTATTAGATGATGCATCACAGAGAATTTTTTAACCAATTTATACATCACATAAAAAGGAGTCAGTACACTAAACCAATACTGTTTGATTTCAACCTACTGGATGTATTATTTAAAATTCTATTGCATCAATGTTTTTTACTCTGGAATGAACAGCATTTCACTCGTCATATTGCTTTTTGTTAGACAAATAGAGACGATTTACTTGTTGAAAACTGACCCTCAGGGAGCATTTACTTAGGATTGCAGTATCCCTTATGGGTTAGGAGAGGATGGCTGACACTCAGACTACCTTTTAGGTCAAAGAGCATTCACTTATCACAGAAATCTAATTAGTAAGATGTGTAAATCATGCATCACCTGCTTGTAAAATAGCAAATCACATATCAGGTTGTGATGTCTGGTCCCCTGTCACACAGATAATTTTAGTTCAATCATGCATCACACTGCAAATTTTGGGGCCATCACACATCACGCAAAAACCCTTTGCCACCCTCTTGGCTGTATTTGTCTGTTTAAAATGATTGTCTTTTTCAGCTGTGTTTGTTTGTATACTGCTGTGGCTATGTTCAATGAACCTAGTTTTTGCTTACAGCCAAATTTCAGTAAGGTTCACGTGCCAACAAATAACGCAGTACCATTGGCCGCATCATACCTTAAGAAATGAAAAATGTCTACTATGACAGATTACAACTACCACCTTGCAAAAGCAAATTCATATCAACTCACACTGTTCCTCTTTTTTGCGATAGTATTCTATATTTATCACAAGTTGTCCGTCATCAAACACATCGAACTGAAGTTCAAAGGAGTTGAAAATTTCAATCTTACGGCCATCCTGGGTTCCTAGTAGTGCTCCAATTACTAGAAAATATGAGGTGATAATCGTTAGAAACGACTGAATACTGGCTTCGAATGTTTCAAAATTTAAATTGCAATGGCTACTTATACATCACAACAGGCTAACATTAAACGAAAGACAACATGAGTGCTGTCAAAAACGAAAGACTGTGACAAACCAAGACGGTTTACGGCAAAATTGTAAGCAGCAAACAAATCACCTTGTGGGTTGGGCTCTCCATACTGTGCTTTTATTCTGGTGTAGTGTTCAGATATATTCATAATTACTAAGGGATGAAGAGCCACTGATACGCTTCCACTCGAACCAGAACTCGCCAAAACAGTCTCTGATTCTTTCGAAGTAGTTGGCTGAACTTCCATCGACGACGCCATCTTGGATTATACTACTATAGCTTAGTAGCCGCTCTGAAGTTGTATGATGTTTCCCACTCAATCCCTGCTCGGCCAATCTTAGGTCAAGAGCCCGTGTACCTTTCGCTTCTCGTTTTAATTTTTTGAAAATATTCAATTGTTTTAAAATATTCGTGACCTCATGATTTCTATTTCAAACTATTATTATTTGGCAAATGTTAGAGTGCTTCGGCACCCGGATAAGAGTAGTAAATGAATAAAAGGGGTAAGTTTTTGAAGAAACCGCTGTAGTATCCAACTAATTTAAAACTTACTGTTCGCTAAAAACACACAAAATACATTCCAATTCAAACTTACGCACAAGTCTCAAATACCGTCTAAATTAGCATACCAAACTACAACTATTTAGAGTACATGACATTCAAGTATGTGCATAACACCTTCGACCGACACTTAGATAACTATGCTACAACCGCGAGGCTGCCTCTATGGGGGTATTAAAAGATAATTTGTTCCTCTAATCTGAGGAGCTGATAAAAACAAATTATCTGATAATAATAAAGGCCAGCTCTACACTAACAACGGCATATTTCTAAGAAACATAGCTTGCGTGAAAATTTCAGTCACGGTTCGAAAAAGATTTTTGATCTGATTACGAGGATTCAAACCGCGTCTAAACGTTACTCATTGTCTGAGGTCGATCTAAGAAAATCCAGTCAGTGTAGAGTTTCAAGAGAGGTTCTTTCGGGAAAATTATTATTTCCCATGCCAAATGATCTTTCTTCTTTCAGCTGAAGCTGTCGGCAACTGAAATGCTGGCGTGATTTGTTTTTGAGACGCTGGAGATGAACGGAATATGAAATAGTTTCCCAAAGAAACTGTTGTGCTACCAACACTCAGTTGATTGTTGATACTCGCTCCGACGAAGGGCAAACGCTCGAAACGTCAGCTTTTGTAATCGTTACGGTGGCCAATTTACCATTTCAACTTTGTTGATATATCCAAATTACTTCGTTACCCCCACCGACGCAGCCCCAAACAGTTTCTTTAGAAACTCTCAGCCTTTATTGATTGTTGATATTGCCTGAAAGTTGATAAAGGTAGATAAATTCCGTTCTGGAATTGGAAAAGCTAATGTTGCGAGCATCAACTCTCGCTCAAATAAAGCGTGATACTGCACATTTCGCCCTGACGAAGAACTGTCGCTCGTAACTTCAGCGTTACGAACTCTCTCCGGAAGCCAATCATATTATCAATTCAATTTATACTCTACATTAATTCCCAATACCCCCCACCGACGCGACGCCACAATTTCTTTTCAACTTGCTCCTTGACACAACACATCACCGTTTACAGGCGTGATGCGGGGTTATCCACTATAGCGTCATCCGACGTTACCGCACGCTTACAGTAGCAGGAGCAAGATCTTAAAAACGTCACACTATAATTTATTCATCAAAACGCGACGGCTCATGAAAATATTGTTTGATAAATAAGAAATATTTGCGGATTATTTGTTGAAAAGATAAAAATGTATTCTCAATAATCTTGACAGAGGTACACGTAACCTGTGAAGAGTGATTCCGAAGATAGGCTAAACAACCCAGCCGGAAATGAATTCAGGTTCAAATATAGATTTGTTTTCATTCTATAAGTTGTCTAAAAATATTTGGTCCATAAATGTTACTTTTACATTAATAACTCTGTTTTGATCAAACGATGACCTTAAAATAGACTCTTAAAACATCATTGCGTAAAGTTCTGTTAAGCTACTTCAGGACTCTACTAATTGTCTTCTGGCAGCGTGTTTTTTGTGATATTTTGAAAATGTGAAGGTAATTTAAAAATTGGGTGCAGTTGCTCACATTACGCATATACTAAAGCTGACTGTACGTTATGAACAAACAGTAAGATTTCGGAAAAATATATTAAAAAATATCATATTCTCTTTCGAACTACTATTGTCCACTCTGAAAATCGTGCACGTTTGGCAATTAATATTGAAATTGCCTTTCGATTTTTGCCAAGAATTGCTATTCCTACGTCCAAAATTTGATACAAGGTTTTTCAGGAGTTGTATATCTTCCCTAGCCTCGCAGTCTCTGAACACAAAACTTAGTTATTCCGCCACCAAAATGATTTTAAGAAACCATAATCATGGCAATTAATTGTCTTTAAAAGAACACAAAATATTGAGGAATACAAATAAGCAAAAGACTGAAGGGGTACAAAACTACTTGATATGCTGGTGGATGTAAAAAATGTAGAACCTTATTTATCATCAAAGTGCTTTGATATATCGCCACCTAGAAGTACAAATGTCCTTTTCACTGACTTACAATGATTTTGTAGAATATGTTATATTTCTTTGGTAGATTTGGATGTCCTTATATATTTACTTGGAAGAGGGATTCAAGGGCCAACAGACAGAAACTGTATTTTCTGTGGAAGGAACTGCTGATAAACATCACATTGCTGCCATCCCTGCCACTTTTCAGTTTCTAATCATGATTGTTAAAGAAATAAAATTTCGTGCGGAGCCAAAATTATGTTGAACTGAATCCTCAAAAACTTCCCCTCCAAGTTCATTGTTAAACTTTTACGGTTGTCGTCATAGGCGGATTCTATTCTGAGTTTAACTCAATGATAAAATACCAATAAGAAAGAGCTCAGGCAAAATGAAGCACGTTAGACTGTTTATTATTTTTTATTGTTACTTTTTATGTCTTATTTGTCGTTAGTACCTCTCCTCAGTTGTTGCAATATAGCTGATAGCATTCAGAGAAAAAATCTTAAAACATCGAACAGTTGTGGGCGAAATTCTGTTTTCGTTTCCAATGTTTTTCTTTGTTTTTGCTGATTCGTGGCATACAATCCATTGAAGAGATTTCTTCCATTTTTGGTCAATAATTTACAAATAAACATCCTCATGACGAAACTGAAAATATTCCCAAGTGTTTTGGCGTAATTTTGAGATCGACTTGTACGAAGATTTTCAATTTTAGAAAGCAGTCAATGAACTGACATGACCAAGAAAACGTCTCTTTTGCTGTGAGTAGCATTTTTATTAATTCAACTCCATATCTTCTTTATTGGCCCGCCATCTGGATCTTCAAAGTACACACAAACATTCAGTATTTGACAATTGTTCTTTGAAGGCTGAGTAATAAATAGTGTGAGAAAAGAATAAGTTTATCGAAATATTTGAATTTCGCCTCGGAGAGAACTGGATTGTTTTTACGTAGTTACTCGTTTAATCATTAGAGCAAGTGCACTTTCTTCGATTGAAATTGTTTCTCTGTCGGAAACAAATAGAGCTTTCGTGTTACGGTCACCTCGCTTGGATGGTTGTTGTAAGTGTTGACAGCCATTCTGTGCGCGTGCATCTCTGAGAACACCTGACTGTGCAAAGTTTGGTTAATGTATTTAATTTTGATCCCAATTTAATTTCTATGCAGTATCTTCGTAAATTCCCGAAAATCATTGTTGTTTGTCGCCAGGCACAGTTTTGGCAAAATATTTTTTCGTTGGAGTCTTTACGCTTTAGTTCAGTAGTACTTTTGATTAATGATAACAAAGCGAACTTTGCCTTGACCTTTTCAAAACATGCGGAAACTTCCGTATCAACTTAAAATGGGGTGGCCGACTCAGCGTTGTATCAATCTGTAACTTGACCGCATCAAGCATGAACGAATTTCTGAAATCCATCCAGATGGTCTCTCAGGCCATGTAAACGATTTTTTTCGGCCTCAGACAATTGCCGATAGGTTACCAAGTTTGGTGCGTTTTTTTTCTCAACATCAAGCAACGTCATTAATTTAATCATGGTGTCATGTTAGAGAGCGTTTGTGATCACCTTTCCGGAAAACTACGTTAATTTTCTGATCGTCGACGTAAATAAAGTTTTGTTTTACCCCTAAATTATAAATATGTAGTTTTAACGTCAGCAACTTCGACGCGTGGTCGCTATTTTTATATCATGAGAAAATGAAATATAAGCAGGGTATTTATGGCCAAAGACAGAACAGTTTCAAACTAAACACGAACTAACTACAAAACCGTTTCTGTAGAAATAAGTACGACCTCATAAGATCTCCTTTTACTCCGTTTTGTGTAGTTATGGCCGATCGGCTTTGTGGATCAACTTCAAAGGAATGTGCAACTTGTCAGAGGCAAGATTTACTGGTAAGAAAGACTATGGCATTTTCTCCAGTTACAATCGATACAACCAGTATTGGGTAAACTTTTTTCAAGCTAACTTGAATTTTGTGATGAATTGGATGTCAAAGTAACGAATCATCGTACTAAAACTGATACGTAGACTCTTGGTTAAATTCACAGGATAAGGATTAAGTGTTGACTAAATGTGTTTGCCCTCCCGCGCAATCATCTACAGGATCTTTTTCACTCGATGACGCTAATATTTTCGATCTTTTCACAATTTTGCATAGTTTCCCTTAGCCTGGTATTTTCAAAGCCGTTTTGCTTTTCTATAGTCAAGTGAGGGGCTAAACGAAAGGCGAACAACTGGGAGAACGTTTGACAAAACCCCCCGCATGTAGCTATGATTTCGCTCGCGCTTATGACGATAAACTTGAAGAAAAAAGGACCTCTATGAGCAGAACATCTCTGGCAAGAATAAACCAATACGTTCATGATACAAATGGAATTTATGGGGGTCTTTTAGCGCTTACCCGGCGGTTTAATCCGCCATGAACACAAAATTTTAACAGAGCCAATTCATTGTCTATTTGAAGCTATTTTGTTTTCTACTCTGATATCGTGATTCACGAGGAAAGAAACTGCACGCGTGAATCTGTCATTTTTTGTTTATCATGTCACCTTATTAATTAACAAGGCTATTTTGATCGTCCTTGGAACGCATTACTCGAAAAACTTTAACTTATTTTTTAAAAATGCTTGTAAATTTCCTTTGAAGTGATCATCGTTTATACAATAATTGAGACAGACAAACCAACCTTTGTTTTCGAAATATTTTAGAAATCAACCTTCCTCATCCAACTTGAAAAGCTTACAAAAACGTTTATATTTTAGACTATAATAACACATCGAAGTTTTGTAACTGATTCCTTCTTCTTCTCGATATCGTAGATAATCTCCTGTGAGGAGAAAGAACATAGCTTTTGTCAGTCTTGCGTGACAACATTCATTGAGTCAAGCACACCAGCAAGAGAACCGCCAACTGGGTTGGCCATACGCCTTAGCTGTCCTTTAAGCTCTGTTTGTGGATCACAACTTGAACCTTACCTATTGCAGGATATCATTGACCAAATCACCGCGATGTCACAGGAAAAAACCACAAAAAGTCTTTCCCACAGTAGACAGACGATTTCCAGTTCCTGTCCAAACGAGGTATGCTCCTTTATTTCTCAACACGATGACGACGATTTTGACGAGCTGTATTTGTGGTGCCCAAAATGTGTTTCATTTTACTGCCGTACCTGTCAAAGACGTCTCGGTGATGAAGGATACGCCGACCACATTTGTCCACCCGACCGTCAGATCACTGACATCATTGACGACGTCGAAGCCAGCATAACTTTGTGCAAAGTAGTTTGCGAGGCTAAGTGGGTGCGATGTCCCAGCAACTCTTGCAGGGCCATTGACCTAGCGGGAGGTCTGATAGAGAAGGCGAAGGAGGATTGTAACGCTGTACAGTGTAGAACATGTCAACGATTCTTCTGCTTCATTTGCACAAGAGATCTGGGGACGAAAAGAGAAGATGCAGTTAAGGCATTTCCACACAAGTAAGAAATGTTCTGTATATGTCATAACCTTACTCTATATCTAGTTAATTTGTGATTATTTTTGTTTTTACTGAGAGAGTGAGCCTGGGTGAGAAAATAAGTACACTACACCTACTTATCTTGGAATGAATAGTATAATTAATAAGTCGCAGTTGTAAACACAACACTTCCCAGTAAAGTATAAAAACGATTAAAAAAGTGTGCTGAAACTTTTCATAGTATGGGAAAGCGCGTTAAGATCAGCTCTAGCGATTTCCGGGAAATTGTGATCCGGCCTATAGCTAGTCGCTAAGCATTCAAAACCAGAGTTCAGCAAAACTCTATTATAATAACTACCTTAACTGATCGATATTTTTACTCGTTTTTATTCTCATAGGAGTACTGACGAAACCAACGCTCCGTGCTGCTGGCTTTTTGACGATGGATTAAGCGGAAACACCGAGACAAGGGCGATACTGATACGACAGATGAATGCGGCATCTGATTATCTTTGTTCCCTGCAACTGAGCAAAGAGAAGAAATTGATTTTGCTGTATAAGAACAAGGAAGTACTGGGGGACGTATTCACCCATTTGATAACGAAATATGGACCTAGAAGAGATCAAGGAAAATGTATTATATTATAATTTTTTAAAAAAGCGTGTTACACACACGTAAGAAGATTTTGAAGCCCTTTATTGGAAATAGTGTTAGTGATGGATGTATTATATTTTAAAAAAGCTGTTCTTAAAGTGCCTAAATATGAATTTTACCTTGTATGATAGAAACCTATCGAGCTTTTTTATCTTATTCAGTGTATACATATAGAGAATTCACATTTTTGTTATCAATTGTGTTCTGAAGAAGAAGAAGGACACAATTATATCTACCGTATAAATCGTTTCAGTAAAGAGGAAGTTTGTTATTTCTAAGCGCTATGAATCAATAAATATTTTTTTTAATACCTATATGAAGAAGACTTTTGTTGATGTTGCATACAACTCATCTTAAACTCAGTTGCAGGCACCGGCGTATCAGCGTTCGAGAAAATTTGTCTGTTGCGTCAGTGGAGCCTAAAAATATCATTGAGCAATCAGTGACGAAAACAGCATAATTACCTCGCTTCATTTCTATCAGTTTCTTCATTTGGGCATCTGATCGATATAAGAAAATGAATTAATTAAAATCTGAGGAAAATATGAGCGCCATACTATTAAATTAAGCCGCATGATGTGCAAAATCGAAAAACAAACAAACAACCCCTTTTAATCATAAGACTCCAGTAGGTATTTGTTTTGATAAAAACAGATTAGAAAGTTAAAGCTTTCGGTACGGTGTAGGGTGCTGTCGGTGTGCCGGATGATAGTAATAGTCTACAGTTATGTTAGCGTTTGATCTTTGCCATGCACAAACCTTTCTGGAGGTTTGAAAAGTCAAATTTAGACAGGACACTTTCTAAGATTTCGCATTGCAACGAAATTCTTCTTGAGCCGAATCGCGCTTTCAAACCGCAAATACTGGCAAACGTTAGGACATTTACAGAGTTCATTCAACGTCCACTCTTTACATTTCGACTCGCGCGGTAGATAATTTCATTAATTTAAGTTTAAAAAAACTATTTGTCTGCCTGGAGTTATAAACCACTACACAAAATGCTCATACTAGATAAAATAAACCGGAAGTTCGTCTCGTTTTAAATATTTTTATGAACTTTTCTATTTTCTCTCTCGTATCCTTTGCGCTAAACCGTTGCAATTTGAAATTTGCGTGAGAAATCAGCGCACAGCCGGTCAAAATTGCGCATGCCCGAAATTTGACCGGTAGTATTCAGTCAGCGCAACTTCTATTATTGCATCACTACGTAATTATTAAATTTTCCCTTTGTCATCTGCTAATCGCTTTAAAACTTCGCTCAGAGCCGTTTCTCGGTCCCGGACCTCGGCGCCGGCATCTGGCTCCATTTTCTCACCCTTTTTTTCCCGAAGAAACTATTTCGAGAAAAGTTTTCTACTTGAATTTTGCAAACAAAATTAATTCTCCGACAACATAACTAGTACCTAAGAATTAGTTACTTCAATATTGTGAAGATGGTTATTGATTTTAAACATCAAGTCGCCGATTTCATAAATGTAAACGATCTTTTTTCTTCATCATCATCATCGTACTTTATTTGATATAGTAGATTAAATTAAAGACAGCGAGAGGCTGATGTGATCTTCACAGATGATTTTAGCTTTTGCTCTGATTTTAGAGCTACAATCACGGTCTAAGCGAGTCATTCAATAGCTCATTTTCGTTGAAATAAGTTCTCTGTTGTACTAAAGAGACTAATGACATATCTATGAAGCAATTTATACGCAAATGTGCTGGTTTATGAAACAATAAGAGAAAGACGTTAAGATTGCATCCTTCGCATAAATACTGCGCAGGTGTTCGTGTGTTTTATAGGTGTTTATCCTAAAGTACTGGTAGATATTTTCTATCAAGATAAAATAACTTCGGTTTGTACTTGAATCCAAATCGTTGGGTTTTGTGCGACAGCGAGCAGTCGTAAATTCAAAGCATGGGAGACTTCGAGATTTCTGAGATTGATATCAAACAAAGACCATCTTCAGCACTTCCAAGATCAATCAAAATCAGTCCGGAGGTAGCCGCAACTCCGTTCCCGAAAGAAAAACAGTCGGCTTCAGCGCAAGAAAAGTGGAACGGCTTTGTTGAATCTTCAACTCTGCATGGTTTGCAACACGTGTTTGGCAGTCGAAGTCTGGCTCGTAGAGTTATATGGGCCTTGTTTCTTCTCCTCGGTATTGGATGGTTCTCGCTGCAGACACAAAAATTATTAACAAAGTACTTCAGCTATCCCGTGACGACAAAAGTAACCTTAGTTTACGAAGAAAACCCCGAATTTCCAGCGGTCAGCATCTGCAACTTTAACATGTTTCGAAGAACTGCGGTCAAAGAGGCAGGCTTTGAGGAGGTATTGAGGTTTGCTATACGACTTGACAAATGTGCAATTTTTTTGATTTTACGATCGGTTGTACTGTGTTATGTTCATGCTGGGGACCTGCTCTCGCAGTGCTATCGAACCTGGGAGTGTGGAATAGCTAGGTCATAATGTTGAGCCTCTTTTCAGTCGAAGGCTAAGTTGAACATCTACTAGCATATCTTATTATCCAACCACACCTAGACGAGTACGAATAACACCACAGACGAGTACAAATATCACGTGGTATTTGTACTTGTCTATTGTAGTACCGGTTAAACAGGTTTTCTCGCATCGCGCAAGCGAAGAATTGGTTGTAGTTGCGAAAAAAAAAAAAAAAGTGGCGGACAATTCGAATCATATTTCCGACGACGAAGAGTCAGAATTGCTGGCAAATATAGATCTAAGTTCATTTGATGAATTGAACGAAGAAAAAAAGCTTGACGACCAGAAAATTTCTTCATTTAATGAAGAAAATAGAAACAGCAACACAACAACGCGCCAATTCCGTTCCGCTTCGCAAACTTCTGTCACGCACTCCCCGTAAATAAATATCTGCGAAATTCGCCCGCTGAAACAACAGTTTGGCGTGTTGGATAATAAATAACTTATAAGACGTTTTGTTGTGTAGTATCGCTGAGTATTTTTACTCGTTATTTGTATTTTGACTCGCCCTACGGGCTCGTCAAAATACGACACAACTCGTAAAAATACTCAGCGATACTACACAACAAAACGTCTAATAAGATATATTTGCTGTCGCGCACTTCATTCTCGCAAGGGGCTTTTTGACAACGCTTATCCTTGCAGAACTCCGGGTGCAGGCATGCAAAAGCCCCCAAAATCTTGAAGTTCGCCTCCACATTATCTGTCGGTGATAAAGCCACCAATGGAGAAATCGAAAGCGTATATTTCTTCCTCACACTCACGATAATTTTTCAACATGTTTCCTAATTAGATTCTAAATTACGTGCTAAGGAGAGCGAGTGGGATTGACGTCTCTAACGAAACCATTGACTGGGAAATGTACGAAAGTATGAACCTGACTGAATTCAATTTTGCCATGGGACATCAAATAAAAAACACCTTATATCAGTGCTATTGGGATGGAGGGCATTGCAGTTATAACAATTTTACACCTGTTTTGACTTCCATGGGCCTTTGCTACACATTTAATTCAGGTAAGGTTGACAAAGATATCACAAAAAGTTAGGAGAATCGTCCATCATATTTGTGCGCATTAAATTTTTTTTCCATGAAGGCCTCCCATGTAAGACTTTAGCGAGGTAAACAAATCTTAATATGCGAAAATATGGGGCCGAAGAAAACTGAAATGGTTCAGTAACGAGAGGATTACACAAAACTGAGATGAGAGTCTTAAAAAATTTGGCGTAAGTTTTTTTTTATAACCCCTCTGAGACGGTAGCTGAGGAAAATATGGAAAGAGAATAACATTTTTACTTTAAATAACTTTCTCGATGTCACCCGTTTCGTTGCTGATGTAAATTAAATTTTCATAATGAAAAGTTTTTGTGTAAGGTAAGCTTTAACTGTAATGTGTTTGAAATAAAAGAAAGTTAATTAAACCAAAACACAATTTCTAACATTCTATGCATCTTGTTAATGAGTGAAAGGCAGCAGAGCATTTATTAATAAATCTAAAATCAAAACTCTGCCTGGGATCTGTTCCAAAACCAAAATTTCTTGAGCTAAAACGTAGAATGTAAAGTTAGAATTGAGCCCTTTCTTCTCCGTTACTTTGTGTAAAGGATACTCGTAAACGCTTTATATTAAATATCATATCAAATGAAACGATGTCATTACTATGTTTTGGTTTATGCTTTTTTTTCCAGTTGGAACAGTTTCGTGTTTCACTTTGGCAGGCCTCGTGCATTAAAAAAAGCTTTGGAAAACAAAATAATTAAAAAACCTTGAGTTATTGTACTTAGATAACAAAAATATGATATTATGGAAAACATTAGGTACCGGAAGGTCGTAGCGGGCAATGTAAAAAAGTAAAAAACAAACAAACTCAGCAAGGAAAATTAAACACTGAAAAACTTGATTTGAAAGTGAGGAGAATTAATTTCTTATCTTTTTGTTATGTTAATGCAACGCCTTCGTGAAAAGATGTAGAATCTTTCTGACCCTTGTTTTTTTCCTCTTTAGTTTTTGCCAAACCTTTTTTAATGCCGTTAACTTCACCGTTGAAAATCTGACTCAGGAGGAAATGGAATTTTTTGCTATTGTTACATGTTAAAAGGTTTGGGTTCTCGCTACAAAACAGCACTTCGTTAATAAAAAAAGGGGATTTTGAATTTTCTGCGGGACAGCGTTTTTAGGTCGAGTTAATCTGTGTAATTTTTGTTTAGTTTTATTAGGGTTCTCAGTTTTCTTTTAACGTCGAATAGTAGAAAAAAAGCTCTCAGTCCGTGATAAACACGATTTATTTACCTCTCACTCACTGGGTTGTATTAGTTGGCTCACTAGTCATCTTTCTCTCTTTCCTGATGGGCCATTGCCAAAAAAAGGAAATTATAACTTTGATTTTGGTTTAATGAGATTCCATTCGCAATACCCTTCAATGTTGCCATTTTGTTTTAATGACTTCACTTTCTAAAGATTAAGCTCTTTTACAAGAGGTAGTTACATCCAAGTAGAGTTACAAAAGGCACGGTAAAGTCACGAACTTGAAGCAGAAGTAATATTTGGCGGTGACAACTTTTTTGGAGTGTACTCATTTTTAAGTTTATAACGTTATTTGGCCGAGTACACTCTTAATAAAATTTCTTGCGGCTAAATGTGACCCTTTAGAAGTACTGATAATTGTCCTGAATTTGGACGCAATATTCTTCCCACTGATCATTTTGTGTACGATATATGTTTAACAATCATTCGCCGAAATGGAGGTGAATAATGGTGGACACCAAGGTGAATAACTGTTTTAGAATATGACACACAGAAACCGAAAAAATAGTTTATTTCCGTCAGTATACTAATACATGGACAGAAATTAAATTGTTGTCGCGCGATTTTCGGCATCTGGGAGGAGAATAGTACTTGCTAATCACCTTCAAACTAACCAATCAGCGCCCACGAAAAGCGCTATTCACCCGCATGCGATATACTAAATGGTAATATTTCTCGTAGAAAAAAAAAAAAAAATTTATTTTAGCTCTGTGCCACCGCTCTCGAATTTGAGATAAAATAAAGTTTATGCATCTTTGAACATTTTCTTAAACTTTGTAATTTGTTGGTTAGAGTCTTGCTGAAGCTATGACCGATAGTTACGTGTATGTGAATGGGGTAAAAGACGGAAAATTCATTCTACTAGTTCCTTTTTTCTATAACTAGGCAAAGATGGTAACCCAATTTTGAGGGTGAGACAGCCTGGGACGGACTTTGCACTCCACCTGGTGTTAGACGTGCAGCAGTGGGATTACGGCCCGTTAGCATCACGTGCAGGT
>NC_142525.1:29065716-29108216 GCF_964205215.1 Stylophora pistillata
TAAACCTTCCAGACCCATACGAGAGCAAATGCTTGGACAAAAATGACAGCAAGATACCTGGTTACAAGACATACACAATTCTTGGTTGTCTGTTGATGTGTGAAACAAAATATCTAATAGAAAAATGTGGCTGTCGGGATGTCGGAATGCCTGGTGAGTAAAATTGAGTTGTTAATCAACATTTCTACCTTGTTCATTTATTATTTAAAAAAGAAATGCAGAAATTGCGCTAACCCTTTAGCTCCCATTAGCGACAAAGGCAAGTAGGGAGAATTAGTAATCAGATTTTGGGAGTGAAGGGGTTAAGAGAGCTGTGATGTTTTTTAGAAGTAGGAAAAATCTTTTCTCTCGGAACTTGTTGGGTCGGAGTGTTCAGCCCAAATTCCCATGATGCAGCTGTTGAACATTATGCGATGAAATTGTCTCCCGAGTGGTCTTTTGATTGGCTTAATCTAATCGCCTGTTTGATTGATTGATTAATTTGATTGACAGCAATTAACGGTGCCAGAGAGTGCGATGGACTGGAAATATCAGATTGTGTGCTTAGAGAAAAAGGTAAAACTCTCCTTACACGTTTCTTTTCATTGCTTTATTTGTTTGTTGGTTTCAGTTGACGAATTTTATGAGCTGGTTGACAATGCTCCTTTTTTTTTATTAAGTATTTGGTGGAGTTTATGCCATATGAACTGAAAAAGAAATTAGCTGCGTCGTCGGACACGTCGCCTAGAAGTCAACGTTTCATTTTACTCACTGCCTTCCGTTTAACGTGTTTTACCGTGCACGTCCCTTCACCTCATGACATATGTTCCTGTAGATTGCAACATTTATGAACCTTTCCATACATTCCAGCAAATTTTCAGAAACTGAAAGGTGCACAGTGCAAATGTCCATTGCCTTGTGGTGCGACCTCATTCAGGCCTCTTCTGTCCTATGCTGCTTTTCCAAGTGATGAATATATTAAACAATCACAAGAATTATATGCGATGTACGGTCACAACGCATCAGAAGCCACCCTGGAGTTTCTCCAAGAGTACACGAGGTTTGTGTCATTGATGAATCCAGGAAAATAAAATTATAGGACTTAACGGATAAGATTAGATACGAACAAGGATGATAATTTTGTTGGGAATCGTGGCGCAGTTTGTGGGCTAAAATATATGTTGCACGCTTTTTAGGATTCTTTTGCTGTCTTTTTTACAGTTTGTAGTTTCTCAATGCCCTCCCAAGAGAAGATAGTAGTAATCAGTGCACTTTATGTTGTCGGACATAATGTGTTATAAGTCGACTTCCTCATACAGTCACTTTAATCCCTGCTGTACGGTTTGGGCTAAAATGACTCTGAGTCGGGCCCAAAACATATCAATGCACATGAACGTAAACTCTACTCTTCATTAGTAGATCTAAAAGCACACTTCCCCCAAAATTTCATGGTTCGCGGAAAGATTCAGACTACCTCTGCATTTAAATGATAAGTTGTTTTTTGTTATATCTCCATAGCAACAACATGTTGGAACTGGTGATATATTTTGAAGAATTAAGTTATCATGTCATTGAACAGACACCAGCTTATGATTCCGAAAGTCTTTTTGGTACGTAAGCTCGCTAATAGGAAACAAAGATGTTAAGTTGTTTGAAAACTGATATCCACAAGATTTCAGACCCAAACCAGACATCATAACATACCTTTACTACGACGACGAAAACTGTGGAAACTCATAACTCTGAAAATTTCTTTTTTTTTAATGTGTATCAAATTTGAAACCCAAAATTTACGATTGTCAATACACGTAGGCTTTAATTTAAGGGAGCGAAAGAACGTTATTTATACTGCGACGTGTTAACAACTACCTTAGCAAAAAGAAACTCCCAAGTATCAGTTTGGTAGGATAGAAAACTCCTATTTGTAGGGAAAACAAATTAAAAAAGGGAATGATGGTCAAGAATAACAGATATTGGAAAGCTACAAATTATAATATCTAGGCTGATTTTTCATCTCTTGGTCTGATACCAATAGATTGACGACGACGCCTTGAAAACAAGAAAATAAAATTACAGTGCCATAAGAGGATTCTGGGTTAATGTGACATTATTTGTATCTTCTTCACAGCCGAAATTGGTGGTCAAGTCGGGCTTTGTGTCGGTGCCAGTCTCCTTACCGTGCTTGAATTTTGTGACGTCATAATCGCCATCATTGGAATACGCTTTGGATTCCGCTAAGCATGCGCACAGATGTAAAGTTGGGTGTGAAGAATGCCAATGATGGCGAGTTTAAGTTACATAGAGTAATTCTGAGTTTGTACTTCGAAATATAATAGCGTCATAACATGGTGTGATTCTGAGAGTGAAGTTCCTATTGCCGACATGTTGCAGGTAGTATCCAGTGCGCCTGAACAATAACAATAACAATAACAATAACAATAACAATAAAAGTAACAGTAACAATAACAATAACAATAACAGTAACAATAACAGTAACAGTAACAGTAACGGTAACAGTAACAGTAACGGTAACGGAAACGGAAACGGTAACAGTAACGGTAACAGTAACAATAACGGTAGCAGTAACGGTAACAGTAACGGTAACAGTAACAGTAACGGTAACGGTAACGGTAACGGCAACGGCAACGGTAACAGTAACAGTAACAGTAACAATAAGAGTAACAGTAACAGCAACAATAACAATAACACTATTTGTTCATTTTCAACATTTGCAGATCTCTCTGAATTACTGGTAGGGTCAGACACTACACTCACAAACATACAAATATACGTGTATTTATATAGGTATACGTGTAATTATATAAATATAAAGATATAAATATAGTATAGTAACAATGTAGCAGAAAACGAATGCGCATACCTACGCACTGTTAATATACGAAGCATATTTAACTGATACGAACTCTGAGAAACGGTCAGTTCGGCTACGTAGCACATGACATGATGGTCCCGACCTCAGCGAATACGAGGTTTGGGACGAAATGACCCTGTTAGAAATTATTAAATAAGGTATTTATTTACAGCGTATTCATCCTGTTATATTCACTGTGTTTACTGACCTGGAAAGTTAGCCAGTACAGTAAAGCCGACTGCTTACGACTGTTCTTTAGCGAACAGTAACTCGACCACTCTCGGGAGCAGGTTTTAAATCGCACCACTTTGATGTTTATTTTGGCACAAAGCCGACTAAGGTGCATGTCTAAGTTGTGACGATTTGGCCACACTGAAGGGGCGCAGCGAGGCATTGTCATAAACAATTTATCGATAGAGTAAGTCAATCGATAATCTTTCTAGCTCGTTTGGTGAATATTCCAAGGCTAAAGAGTACCTTGAAAAGGCACTTGCAATCAGAATTGAAATTCGTGGCAGAGTTGGAGAATCACTAGGAGAAGCAACAGATTATGGATGGATATTGGTGATAAAGAAGCAAAAGTTGACAATCTTTCTAAGTCATGAAGAGCGGAGTTTAATGCTAAACAAACTTCCAAACTCTTTAATGTATCTTCGTCAATGCACTCAGACAATGCAGTTCCTTTTACATGCCACCTTGCAGAACAAATATCAAACAGTTTTCTCCATGTTTCTAAGGACCTAAATTTTTCAATTCTCTGAATATTGAAATCCAAAATGTTGACTCACTGTTCCTGTTCAAGTCTAAATTGCGGACATTATTCTTGAGTTGAATCCCTTCTTATGCCCTTATTATTAATTTTTTTTTCTTAAGATGCCCAAGTATATGTTTGTTTGAGTGCCTGCTATTGTTGTCTTTGTCTTGTTTGCTTGGGTGTGTGTTTTTCCTTTTTAAACTTAAAATATTTTGTACCTAAATCACGCCAAAAAACTGATACTACACTTTTGTAAAATATGAGGAGCCCCTTGGTTTCCCTACGGGTTTCCTCGTCACATGCTAAATCTTCAGTTATATCATATCAATGTACATGTAATTCCTTTTATTTCTACTGATGTATCTTAAATTACAAAATGTGGCAAAAATAAACAATACATGTACAATACATATATCTTATTAACCAAGCGCGAGGGCCGTACTGAGAGAATATCGGCCCGAGGTCTTGACAGTACGGACCGAGCGCAGCGAGGTCCGTACAAAAAAGACCGAGGGCCGATATTCTTCCAGTACGGTCCCGAGCAAGCTTGGTTAATAAGAGATTTATTATACGACTGAAGTTCAAAGGGACACAAGTGCGGTATCATTCGGGACCATTCGGGACAGTGCCCGGTCCAATACTTAGAGAATATTGGACCGGCGATAGAGCATTTTGATTGGTTGATTTTAGTTATTGGCCCTATGACTGCCCGAGTCGTGTAATAAAATACAATACTCAAGTGTTTGAAGAGCTACGTGATTCTCTTGGAGTCAATGATCTCTGAGTTCAAAACATCGTTTTTGAAGGAGAGCGGTGCTTTTCCCTACAAGATTTTAAGTAGGTTGCTCTCCACCCCTGGAAATCCTCGTGATGCGCTGCTGTATGGGAAGTAAACGTTTCAAGGCTCATCATCCCCGAATTAGCCAATCAGGGGACGTAAAAAGCACTATCAACCTGTATTGCTCATACTGATGATTAATATTATTATGGTCATCCAATCAGAGTGCGTTTTGATTTATATCACCAGCTAACAGCAGCTTTATATATGAAATTGCCTGTATGTTGCCATTTGTTTCGCTACTGGATTTTGTGAAATTAAAGGGCTATGTTTTCTTCCTTCTATCTTCAAATCTTCCCCCTCTTTCCCAATTCTCAAACTGTTTTTGGGATCTGCGTTAATGATGCTTTCCAGGAAATTGGTTTCATTGAAATCGAAAACAAAAACAGCCAAAATATTCATGTAAAAAACTTTCACGTCAATGCACAATTTTTCAATCAATTTTTCATCTAATAAGCTTCTAAAAGTCTCAAAGGACAGTAACCCTTAGGGTATATTATATTCTGTAATACGATCACGCAAGATATAATCATGATTATCTGCAGACGCAACAGAGCCCTGTCGCGAGCCTTTTCAGAACTTCCCCTAAGAGCAGTCACAGCCCACTCTTTCATTTCAACGGTTTGGTTTGCAAATGATATCCAAGCCAACTCCACTTGCAATGAGAGATATTCATTATACAGGGACTTAAGGGTCGCAAACGATAATTTATACGAAGGTGTAGTCTGATCGTCCGGGTGAGTGTAGTCCTGAGAAGGACTGTTGTCGGTGGTAGTGACTGACGTTTCGACAACCTGTGCGGAAGTCATCATCAGAGTCAAGTGAATGATTGTTGTCAGTAGACTGTTCTTATTCCAGTTTGTGTGAAATGATCGGTGGGTTCTGCCGTGATATTATTGGCTGTAAGACTCATGTGACGTAAGTCGGTCGTGATTGGTCTGTTTCGATCTGTCGGTAAAGTTAGGTCGTTCTTTTTCGGTCGTTTGTGATGTTTATGTCGTGAATGAGTCGTTTGTATGGAGCGGGTAGTTGTTGACATCTGTTTAGGGGAGTCTGTTCTAAGTTGGTAAACCAGCTTTCCAGAGTCAGTCGTTGAAAATAGTCAGTGCTGTAGGTTAGGCACTGCGCAGAGTCCCAGTCAATGTTGTGGTTGGTAAGTCGATGGTGTTCAGCAATGTGATTGCTGACATCACCTTTCCTCGTCGCCCGTCTGTGTTCAGTCGGTCTTGTTGTGAGGTTTCTGCCAGTCTCACCGATGTAGGAGGCTTGGCAGTCGGAACAATTGATCTTATAAATCGTTCCCTGTCTGTTTATCGGTTCGTCTTTGTCTTTAACGTTGGTTAGTAACTGACGTAGTGTGGTGATGGGTTTGTGGGCGACGCGGATATTGAAGGGTAGTAAGATGCGCGAGATGTTTTCAGACATGCCTGTTATGTACGGTATGGTTGCTGTAGTCGTAGGGGTTGCGGTGTCGTTTGTTTCGGTAGTGGTAGTGGGTCGGTGAGTGTTTCGTCGGATGAAGTCGTTGTTGTAGTTGTTCTTCGTAAAAACACGGTGAAGGTATTTGTTCTCGTCGGATAAGCTGTCTGTCGAGTCGCATACTTGTTGTGCGCGTCGTGTTAGAGTTCTGATAGTTGTGCCTTTGTGTGATGTAGGGTTGTAGGATGACTCGTCTAGTAATCTGTCGGTGTGTGTCGGTTTCCTGTAAACTGTCGTCCGTAATGAGTTGTCGTTGTGGCTTACCAGGCAGTCTAGAAAAGGAAGTTTGCCATTTTCTTCGACTTCTCTGGTAAACTGTATGTCAGTGTTTTGTTCATTAAGGTGGTGGTGGAATGCGTCAATTTCGTCGTGTCGAACGGCGGTGAATGTGTCGTCAACGTAACGTAACCAAACCAGTATCGTTTGTCAGCAAGTCGAAAGGGCGCGTTCCTCGATGTTCTGCATCACAATTCGCCTTGCAGTGATTCACTGATTGGAGCGGAGGAATGCCAGAGTCCATTTGGGACGTATGAGTTCTCTATTCCTATAATAATAATAGTAATAATAATAATAATATTAATAAATATTTAAATTGAAGCTCCCCCTGAGGGGCTTTTCAACCACAATGTAAACTAACTAAGTGCTTAAAGTGCTACTGCGACAAAATTTTTGCATTTTATTTTCCAAATTTTCTGGTGTTAACTTCACCAGTTAGACCCTAAACTACAAATATAAGCGTAAGTTTTTCAAATTTGACAACGTTATTCCCTAAAAACAGCGCCGCGAAGACATTAAAAATTCTTCCGCCATTACTCGAACAACACACTGGAGAGCCCGCGAAAATAACTACAGCAGTTTTAGTTGTGACGTCATCGACTCACTTCGACAACGTCGCGAAGGCATGTCTTTACAAGGAATACGCAAAAGAGAGCTGGGAAACAATTCTTGCGAATTTCATTCCTTCTTTCCGGCGGAACCAGAAAAACAACTCTCCCTCGGCATACCAAATTAGCCACGTTTGTTGAGGCGTTGACGTCACTTCCGTTCTCGACCCAGTTTCTTCTTCTTCGCGCGGAGTTCTGTAGTTCGAAGAATGGCAGCCGTTTAGATGGCTAATCTACAGGGAAAATAATATTACTTGTCGATGGAGTTTTGCCTTAAGATTTGGCAAATTTGTTACTTAGGGTAAGTACTTTCAACCTCCGAGGAGAAAAGAAAAGGTGCATTTTTTGGTCGCAGTAGCACTTTTAAAATCCCCGCTGGCAGGAGGCAGACCAGTGGGCTATTTATGGAGCGCAGCCGAGGAGTTGAACTAGGGGCAACCGAGAACAAATCCAGTAAGTGGCGGGTTGGAGGATTTGAACCCGGGACACCGGATTACAAGTCCGGCACCCTGACCACTCGGCCACACCGCCTCCTACAGAGAAAACACTGCCGTGCGAAACCGATAGTCAAGCGATGACAAACAAGAAGTGCAATGATTTCGATGTAAGCTGTTTAACTATAAATTTGGGTACTCCCCCAGGAGGTTATTTGGATATAGGTCAACCCCTATGCAAGTTAGTTTTGGATTTTTAAATGATACAAACATTCGAAGTGTACTTTCTCAGTAAAATACACTTAAAATCAAACTGTGGCGTCACGTGCCGCACATTAAGTATCAACATAAGGTAATTTTCGAATTCGTATATTATTTCTACAGAACGGAGTATCTATCGCAGTTATAATGATTTTTTACAAAAAGAAAAGAAAAAGAAAGTATAAATTTATCTTGGGCTCTTAGCCATGATTGACCCCTCCGGAAGTATCTTCAGTAGAGGAAATAAAGGTAAAGCTTTAGTCTGGTCTTTTTCTGGTTGGCTCGTAAACGGATAGTTATCCAAATGAGGTGAAGAAAGTAGATAATTTAGTCGATGAAATCACCAAAAGCATGATAGAAGAGGGAAAAGGGGGCCTGTTTCTCCACAAATTCTCCCCCCACCCTTCCCCAGCCCCTTCTTTAGGGAAATTCTCTAATCGATAGAACTTATGTATAAGCTTTTCAGCATTATACTTCCTTCATTCAAAACAAACCTAACTTCTGCGTCTCCACAGATCTCTGGGTTCTAGAGACCATTTACGAATTCTACGTCGGTGGAATGGACATATCCTAAAATGATGTACCTGTATCCTCTCTCTTTCTCCCTTAAATATCTTCCTTATGACATCGAGGTCAACGTTTTATTTACACATATTTTCAGCTAACCATGTTTACCAACATGAATATATGGATGTCATTTTTGTACTGGTCGGATCAATGCCCTACTGGATCGGATGATCCAAAGTGTGGAGGCTTTAACTAAGGCCAAAGGGTCGTCGCATAAGCCTGTTATTTTTTTGAGGCATCTACCCGTACTGTAGAGTATATGCTTTAACAGAAAGATTGTTAAAGTGATTGAACTGAAAAAACTGGTGATGTCCTTGACTTTGTCTTTCTTTCAATCAACAATGTAACACAAAAGATCAAACCCCACCTTTAACAGACAGCTCATTCTTTGTTTGCAATAAAAATAATCTTTAGATTCTCGCCATTCCCCTTTCTTTAAGGGAAAAGAAATGTCCCAAAAGCGACTTGCAACCTCATAAAAGAGCAGCCACATTTATGTTTAACAATTATTCTACGAAGGCGAGGTGAATATCGTCAAATAATCCCCGAGACGAAGTCGAGGGGATTATTCGACAATATTCACCGAACCTGAGGCGAATGATTGTTTTAGTATAATTTCATATAAGGAACCGTTCGACCCATCAGATTGCTGGAAACTCTTTGCTCAGCTCTGAAATTATACTAAAACAATCATTCGCCTCAGGTTCGGTGAATATTGTCGAATAATCCCCTCGACTTCGTCTCGGGGATTATTTGACGATATTCACCTCGCCTTCGTTGAATAATTGTTAAATATAGATTTAACCAAGCCTAAAAGCGGAGCTCCCAAGTTCGTAATATTAATGATAACATAAAAGATGTGCATTTGCCAAGACTCGGCCTGAGACACCCCTCCCTTCGGCGTTTTGATAGTCCCCCCTACCCTACCCGTGCAATCTGAAGGCACGTACGTACGTACGTAAGTACGCTCGGTCAGTCACGTGACAACCAAACGAAAAGAGGTTGACCATATTCCATGGGTATGGGGTTCTGCCCCACACGCGCGAAGCGCGCGTGGGAGCCCCGCTATAAAAAAATTGTTGAATATGTTGAATTTTTTACGTAAATTTCAGTTGGCACGAGTATGTATAGCTCTTCCTTCAACCGTTTGCCTAAGAGATTTTTTTAGGGTGCTTTTTAGGAGATGGGATTATTCTCGGGAAAGAAAGTTCAGGAAAGAAAGTTAGCAAAATATGTACAAAATGGCAAGCCCTCATATTTTTTATTGGTTCCAACAAGCAGCAAATTAATCTCTCTTCTTTATCCTCTTCGTAAAGATGAAAAGCGGTGCTTAATCTCAGAATAATGGTACTCAAGTGCTGCCAAGTTCTTCTTTTAATTACGTATCAATTCTGAACACATTTTACTCATATTAACTTTCTCATAATTGTCAATTATTTGACTTCTATGTCGACACAAGGGCAATCAAAATGTTGTTCCGGAGTTTTTATTTCTTCTTTCTACTGTAACTTGACCGCATTAATTCTTAAACATACGTCAAAAATTGATTGCCGAAAGACCTTAGGTTTTAGTCACTGAACGTTAGGCTAAACTGCAGGATGATGCTAGTTAGTTTACTTGTATTTCTTTCGACCTCGTTTCTCTCAAACATACCGACCAATTTAAATGAAGTGGTCGAGAATTTACCGTATAATCAACAGTTGCTCTAACAATACTTTTTGCCTACTTGTGTAAATCATATTCGCATTATCGTTCCCGGAGCTATGACATAACTACAGAAGCACAAGGCGAACTGGCTATTAATTAAGAGTACAACATCCCTTACTGTTTCGGATTAATGCAGCCTAACATCATTCTCGGTGTGTCGGCAGCGTTCCTCTCCAGGGAACAGATTCACCAATGGCCAACCTCGTGGGGTAAGGTGTTTCTCCACTCGCGAAACACTCATTTCAGTCTGGTTGAGGCACTTGGGATCCTTCACATTATTGCTCATGACCGCGAAAGACTCTGCACGGTTGTCTTTGGCATGGTTAGAATCTCTCCATACACAGCAGCCTGCAGTCCAGAGCGCGCTCGGGATAGCAAGTTTTACCTCGTCAAGGCGGACTTCGGAGTGGAATATGTTGACATTCCCATTGTCAGCAATGATTCCTTCCATGTCATATTCGGAGGTTCCGGTTAGTAGATACAGAGTTCCATTGCGGGAACGACTTCCACAAGTCTGTATAGCGAAACGACGAATCTTCGCCTCGAAAATTTCCCATTGTCCGCTATTAGATGCAATATATTGTGGTGCCACATTGGTGAGGGTGAATGTTGCCTCCAGACTGTGTATATCGAATGTATTTATACCTGCAGGATTCATGTGGCCCTTACTGAGAGGCTCTCGTTTGATTAATTTTTTGTACGCATCGTATAAGCCAGGGACACCTTGAAGGAAAAAAAAGCGTGTAAGTGGAAAAACACGTTCTTAAGTCTCACTTAGTATCAGAAAATTACTACCTGTTGATGTACCTTTTTCCAAAAATACTGAAAATATTTGGGCGACGTTTAGTCTAAAGGTCATATTGGTTTTCCAAGATCATCAAAGGAGCTAAGCCACGGAATCGAATGTTACTTTGTCTTTCAGTGGGATGTGAGAATTACTTGCAATTTGAAAGAAACTACCGCATAATGGTTAGAAAAGCACTAAAATGGCGATTGAAAAGCATGAAAGGATGTGTGCAGTGAACAAGATGATCACATATTACAGAAGACAATAAGAAAGAGGAATCAGCCAAAGTTTTCCAAGATGAGAAATCCGTTCATCGGCTTCTTTGATGACCTAACTACCAAGAATCATCTACAATGAATATATGAAGTTCATATATTTTGAACTGCGGTATTAGATACGTATGATGCACGATCCTCGCAGTAGAGAGCGTTATCTATGCAATAGCGAAAATCAGATTGAAAAAAAAAAAAAAATCAGGCCTGTACGGGATTCGAACCACTGACCTCTGCGATACTAGTGCAGCGCTCTACCAATTGAGCTAACAAGCCAACTGGGAGCAGGCCGTTAAGTCTGCTCCCAGTTGGCTTGTCAGCTCAATTGGTAGAGCGCTGCATTAGTATCGCAGAGGTTAGTGGTTCGAATCCCGTACAGGCCTGATTTTTTTCAGGTCTGATTTTCGCTATTGCATAAATAGCGCTCTCTACGGCGAGGATCGTACATCATACGTAAGAATCATCTATAGGTTAGAAATTTGCAGGAGTAAACTGAAGATGATAGTTTCGACCGTTGTTAGGAGAACCTTCTTGAAAAATATAAAGTGATATTAAAGTGCAAACTTAAGGTCACCACCTGGAGGATTCCTCCACCGCCCTTTCGCATCTTTTCTGTGGAATTTTCCAATGAAAGGCGCCTGTTGCGGGGTCACTTTGTAAGCAGAGTAAAAGGGGATGTTCCTCTCCGGATCAAACAGTGAGACGAAGTAAGGTGGAGTGTCTTTGGGATCCCTAGGAAGTAACTGCTGAATTTCTTGTCCCCGATGGATACCAGGGAGACCTTCTGGATGTCTGTTCCCCGCGAAATATGGTGCTGGCCGTGGCGACCAAGTCTTTCTTTGCCTGATGGGTCCAGCTTCTCTCCAAGTTTCTCAAAAAAGAAAACAAAGGTTTTAAACATAAATTGTCAATAATTAATTTCTCATAGAGGCTGAAGTAACCGAAACATGCAATCTCTCTTGTTTTCCCCTTCCCAGTCATATTCTACTTGTTTCAGTCTCAGAAAACACAACACAATGGCCCAATAATTATCTCTGTTCATGAGTAATTATCTGTCTATTGAAAAATCACGTGGATCAACTGCCGTCGTCGAAGAAACCAGGACATTTATGACATTCGCGAGACATAAGCAACCTTACTGAACACGATCTGAGGGGGATTTCATTGGTCTCTACTGGGTTCACCATCCCACACTCATAAAATCGTTTTAGTTTGTGGTTTACTTACCGAGGTGGGAGGCTTGACTGGACAATGCACCCACTAGAAGCACAAGGATAATTGAAAAGGACCGAACATCTTTTATTGGAAGCATTGCCACAGGTTCCAAAGGTATCTGCTTATTAACGCTGTAAAACGCAACAACACAAACGCACGAACGGTTAGAAATATTGTATTCATTTCCCTGAAGGTATTCAGATCCTCTTAGAGACAATCTTCGATGAAAATTTTGCGATATCAAATATGTGATATGATGCTACAGTCTTTTCCATCAGCTAGCACTCTTGTAATTCATTTCAGGAAACTCGTCCTTGATGAATAGATAAAAAAACAATCATTTCAATATTCTGAAATGAAAAATGCTCAGTACGGAAGTGGTGACCGTGAAGTGGTGACCGTGAAATAAGGAAATCTTACCTCAGAGAATACAACTTCGCTTGGTTCTTCAATACACAATAGATGATAACTCGTATAATGTGCCCACAGCCAGTGTCTATACTTATATACAAATGCAATTTACTCAGAACCTAATTTTGATTACAAAAATATGGAAACAGAAATCTTGTTGTCATGTTTTCATTTTTAAGAGCCATGACTTAATTTTTAGTGAGGTCAATTCACTTCGTTTAGCTCAAGTTTGACGCACGGATTGAAAAGTCATGTTTTATCACAATTGGCGGTAATGTCGCCCTCTGATTGGCCAATTTGCCGTCTTTGATAAGAGTACAGATAACGCTGATTGCGTCAACATGTCACACAACCAGTCATGTACTAAAACAATCGCTTTATTTGAGGTCGATATTGGGATAAAAAAACAAATCGCGGACTCGCTCGGCTGCGCCTCGGAGTACATAACATTTTGACCACTATGTTGATGAAAATCGTAACGGTTAGCGATAAGAGTACAGATCACGCTGAACCATTGTTAATTTGTTATTTTGATCGAGTAAACCAAGCGAAAAGGCTGTGGTGAGTTTTTAAAACCGAGCTCGCACAATTGCTGTTGAGACTTGGTCGAAAAATGGTCGGGTGGACATGATTAAACAGAGTATACGAGAAAACAGGAAGTCCAATCTAAGTTTGTAACATTTCGAGATGGAAAACGAAATCTTCACGTCACACATTCACTTATTTTTGTTTATGTCATCCTTGCGGATAATAGTATTGATGATAAAAACCTTTCCAAACAGAATAAGCTCCCAAATATATCTCGTTTTCTGAAGTTGAGTTGGAAACCGAAATTTTGACCTCATCACTCCGGAATGCATTTGTTGGTATAAGGTTATTTTGCTCCTAAAGGCTAATCATTAAGTCAAAGCACGTATTCCGCCATTTTCAAAAGTCACTGTCGTCACTTCCTCTGTATAATATCAGTACTTTTCTATAGAATCAATATTGATTTAATTTTTTTTATCACCTTAGGAATTTTTAGCGGTTTTCCCTCACATCATAACAGTTTGAGAGGTGGTTTGTTAATCATGCAACACGATCGAGGCAAGAGTTAGAGTCATGAAACACTACATGATATCATTATAACCCGATGTCATGACTGGTATTCAGTTTGTGGACTTAAAATGGGTATACTAAAAGAAAGGAGGGATGGTTTATATCAACTGCTGAGGTTTTTTTTAAATATAAATACGTGCATTTCAGCTACATAGGATGCTTTTTCAAAGTTGCGTAACAGCACTCGAGAGGCTAACCTTTCTCTCGGCGACGCCTCAAGTAACTCTGATAAAGATTGAGGGTGTACGCTCAAGCGTCAACTTTGCAGTTATAAGGCAAATTGTTGTGTAGGAAGATAAACAATGGAGACGTTTTTTACTTTTGTAGAGCCCTTGCAAAACATCGCACACGTGTTTATGACTCCATAAAGATCCAGCAAAACCGTGATGTGTTTGTAACTCCTGTCCGGCGCAGGATTAAATATCGCACAGCCATGAGATATCGCTGCTCTAGAGGACTTCATGAACAGCTTTCATAACGTTTGTAAACCATTTTCCCTAAATTATGTGTTTGGGTCTTCAATTATAACTTTCATTGAACGTTCTCATGATGACATACTTGGAAACCCAAGATACAAAAATAGTATACTCCCTTGAAACAGTTTATATATCTACTTCTGTTGACTCGCTAGCTCTGTAAACTTGGGGGTATGGGTTGCTCTGAGACCCATCTTTCCTCGCTTTGTTAAATTTCTGTCGCTTGACTCCGATTTGACGGGGTGTTAAATGGGGCTTTCTCCAGCCTTTCCCCCAAATCATACTATGTAAATATAGCGATTCATCGAAGGAAATCGTAAAGAAATAACTGCATTGGGCTTATTATAGGTCAACGTCTCTAATGAGTGATGTGATGTTCTTCGAACCCAGTCCTTTCAAGTTTCAAGGCATTAGTAATCATAGCATGGCCCTAAAATAATTTTCATTTGTTTATTTTTATCAATTACAGGTAAATAATTATGCTTTTCTGGATGTTAGTAGTTCTAATTTCTTGCTTGTTGGCAGTTTCAAGCTGATTTGGTTATAAGTTGCTGGCTTGCAAAAAGAATTCTTTTGACTCATGCCAGGGGGCATTAAAGAGCAACTACGTTTGCCATTAAGATCAAGTTTAAACCAAAGATCACTTTTCTTGTCGCATTTTGCTATTTTTGGGAAGAAAGAAACATATTTTTGGAATTATTTTTTGTAGAACGTTCCTGTCTAGTTGACCCTGAACTACCACACAGCAAATTTGCATAGGAACCTAGTTACACAAACTCTCTTTATTCTACCAACATGGACCAACACTCAAGGTCTTAAAATAATTGAGAAGAATATGCTACCTTTCTATAACATCAAGAAATGGTTAAATATTCTAGTCTTCTCGGATAGGGACGAATAAAGGGAGGTCCCGTCTCCTACAGGGTTAGGGGTAGGAGACGTTAATTTCCTACGCACGAGATTACTGTGTGATGGATGTCCTCCCCTGGGGTGGGATGGGCGGGTTAGCATTGATTGTAAAGCGCTGTTGATCTGTCATTGTAAATAGCGCTCTATAAGTGATAAATTGTAAATTGTAATTGTACCAACTGGCTCAAAATTTAGCTTCTCTCCTCTGCTATATACTAATGAGTTTTAGGAATAAAGTTTGTCTATTGAGTTAGGTCGGGCCGGATATTTGGAAATAGTTCACAACGCACGTAAGTAAAGACCGCGCTTGGGTCGACCGTTAATCAAAACATCGAGCTGAATATCATCTCGTCAAGCCCTCCTACTTAGTCAGGAAGTGTGTATTATGCACCTCCTATTTTCCTTCAGCTTTGAATTATTAAACGTATCTTACACCATTCGAGCTTGTTTTTTTAAAAAACGTAGTTTATGAAAATTTAATGCGCATTTCGTTTTTCGAAAATTTATATCTGTGAAAGCACGGCACTATCTAGCTAAAAACAAGAATGAAATTATAAAAATAGTCATCCATATATAAGCTTTGTGTTCGTCAAAACATAAAGCAATTGAGAAGTTTAGAGAGCACTTTAGAGCAGCTCGAAGCGTAGCTAAGACCAACTCTCACGCATCTTTCATATTCTCCAAACTTCCTGAGTTCTTCACATCTTGATGAACGTATCCTGACGTATATGCCAATTGTTACCACGTTACCACGATGACCGAAGAAAATACTGGAACAGCATGCTTATTGTCCTAAGCACTCGAGTAAATGATCATAACAAACTAATTGATAATCATGTGAGAAAGTTCATGTTAGACATTAACCTGAGTAACAACAGCTAAAAGGCAATCAATGGTTTGGTTCGAAGTCCTTCGACATCTGAAAATACACTAAGACTAAATTTGTTCGTTGCTATAATTGTACCCAAAAATTGAGGTATTGGCTCAATCAGACAGAAGTTATTCGCTTTTTGTCCTTTCAAACCAAACATGGGTGTGAACATACTTAGGATGTGATTGCATCGGCGGAGATGATGCTTTAGCAACGCCACAAGTGTAGTGAGGTTAGCAACTAGCTTGATCGTTTAACGAGAGGCATCAAGACTCTGGACTCTTCTATTTTTATTCTTTCCTTGAGAGCTACTACAGCTTCGACTACCCTGCTTCAGATCTTTTCTTCTCTCTCTTTTTTCTTCTTCTCTAGCGAGAGGTACCAACGTTTTAATAGGAAAACCGTAGACATGTTTGGGCTAGCTGACCGTGATAGTTCCTTAGTGTATCCGTTTATTTTGCAAAAAGGGGGAAATTGGTTAGCCCACACCGAAGTACTCGTCGAGCACCAAGGAACGAATTGGACGTTAACAGCTGCGCCCAGGAATCATACGCGCAAACCAATTGAACGCTAACAGCTGCGTACAGGAATTGCGCACATAAACAGGAACTTCAGTGTGGGTAGAAATCAAGGTCAGCTTTACCAAAGCAAACACGACCACCTGTGAAACTGTCTAATTGTCTAAATGTCTAACACGGTAACAAGGAAATCCGCGGGATGAGCCAAAAAATATAAATTTACCAAAACAACACGTAGGCGCAAAAGGCAAGGCCTAACAAAACAAAAGGCGTAACTATAAAAGTCTCAAAACAACAACTTCCAATTCACCCCACAACACAAGTAATTTTTGCTCAAATTAGAAGTTTGCCCATATTAGCAACCATCGAAAACTTTAGAACAACTTACTCGTACTTTGAACCACCTCGGTAAATGAACGAAAATAGTCTCATTGTTATGTCATTGAATTTTAATTTACGTTTACCACAGGAATCCATGCAAGGGTTGCTGAAGGTGATCTGATCTTTAGCAATATAACTGTTTGCATTGGTGATGATGATTGTTGAAAGGGTATCTCAGATCGGATCTTGTTCAGACGTACGGAATGAATACAACTAAATACACAATGAATACAACTAAATACAACCAAAAGTATGCTCAGTTCAAAATTTTCACCAGCATCAATTTACCCCATACGAAGGTCATGCTCTGTCACTTTTGGTCAATGAAGTATGATAGCGATTTTGAGATGAATGAAGTTGATTGTTATGCCTCGCTTCAAGCGCTTCCTAGATGTGGAGACGCTATTATTCACATAAATCAAATAAAAAGGCTGCTTTACCCTTCCTATATCAGAGGGTTAGTCTATCTCGTTTGAGTGCTTTGAAGAGCTGGAGAGGATTGCTTGCAAAGTCTTTTGACAAATTGTGCAGGGTACCAAGGTACAAAATATAAGTTGCCTCCTTCAATTTGTATGAGTTTTCGATCCCGTTCTTGTTTGTTTATATTCTTCCGCAGCTTTTTTTATATTTTTTTCTTCCAATGCTTGTACTGCTTGCTATGAAGAATTGTACTTTAGCTCACGCGGCAAGGAAGTTGGTCAGGTAAAAAATGTTCCCTCGCGAAAACAATCGCGGACAAAATGAAGTATTGCTGATAAATGCTATCTCGCGCCTGTAGATGATTTCCTTTTTTGTTGCCAGCAGCTGCCCCTATTAATATTTGGAAGCTTATCAAGACTCCTTTTACCTTAAATTTGGCACCCATCGGCCGTTCAATTGCGAACATGACATCTAGAAAAAAACTTCACGTTGAGCCATTCATAGATCATTTAAGCCATATCTTTATTAATTATAGTATTACCGTTTTCTGGATATCGATGTGTATGTAAGGTCAATATACGCCGTAAGGCCTAGTAACATTGCCGGTTTTCTTCTTGATACTCAAAACAGCGATAGCAAGACAAACATGAAGACATCTACAGTTTTGGTGTTTCATATCGTGGCTATCTGCGTTATGGAATCCTTGGTAACAGGTACAAAAACTCTTTAATATCTTTAATTTAATCCTTCAACTCTCAGTAAAGACATTATCCAGTAAGTAGGATAATGAGAAAAGCGAAACTGTTTTGTAAAACAAAAGTCAAAGTGATGGGACCGGTCGGCGAGAGGAAATACCCGAAGGAGCTAAGGGCAACTAACAACATAGTAAAAGAGTTTGTAGTTTTTTTTTTCCAGAAGAGCCTCAATCAGGATTAAGTTTCGAGCAAAGAGTGATAAAGCTATGTCTAAACAGTTCAGATAAGATCAGCAAAAAAGGCAGTAACTTTGTTGAAAACTAAAGAGTATTCCCAAGCTAACTCAGTATGGGTTTAAAAAGCAATGATTCACCGGCACTGACGACTTGAACAGAATTCCTAACATTAAAAAGACAAAATAAAAGAAGCAAAGTAAATAACCATCAATGATCTGGCTTAGCTACTGTTATATCTTATGCAGTATAACTGGAGTCTTAACTGATTAAAAGAGGCCATGTACATTAAATGGAAGAATCCAACTCTAAACCAACAGTTAAAATACTTGCATACTTTGAACCTTTCTCGACCCTCCAGAAGATTCATCAATCTGTAATTGTTCCTTAAATAACCTACAGACTAACTGCCTGGAGTCAGAGCTTCAATTTTTGTAATTCTTAGGCCTTTCCCTTTATAAACTTTGATTACAGAAATAACCTTGTTCTTCTGTTATTTAATGAAGCTACTGCCACACTTACAGTTGTTTTATATCCAAAATAATGATCTATTCTTATGTACAACGCTGACAATTGAAGATCAGATCTCAGGAGTCAAGAGGTCACTAAGTATTTTTGAGAGAGATCGGATGATCTTTACAATTTTATCTGCATGTCTTGGATCACTGCGAAACCGAGCTGATCGAATCTTTATCTGCTTGTTTTCAGTAGCCTTCATTCAGGCCTCACCGAACTCACGAAGCAAAAGATTTCTCCCACCACGTAAGGGTTGCTTATTTCAATAAAATACTTAATAATCCAGTCATTTGCGCGCCGATATGAACATTATTCAAAATCAAGAGATGTAATAAATAATACAAATTACCTAACTTTATTTGTCTTTCTAGAAATTGAATTTGAACGGGGAGATTAAGCTTAAATATAATCATTCTTTCCTAGTGAAACTTGAAAGTGATGTTATAGGAGATAGTGCGCGCAGGAGACTGGTGTCGGACAAGAGGATTGAAGTGCTTCAGGATCCCGATCGTAGAAGATTGGTGGCTGTCAAGAAAACAATAGAACTTGAAGATCCGGCACGCAGAAGACTGGTGGCTAACAAGAGAGCTAAAGAACTTGGAGATCTAGCACGTAAGAGGAGAGTGGTTAACAAGAGTACTAAAAAGCTTGAAGATTCAGCACGTAGGAGACTGATGTCTGACAAGATGATTAATGAGCTTAAAGATCCGGCGAGTAGGAAACTGGTTATTGACACGAAGATTGATGAGCGTGAAGATCAGGCACGTAGGAGACTGGCTGCTTATGAGGAGATTGATGAGCTTGAAGATCCGGCAAGTAGGAGACTAGCTGCTGACGAGAAGATTGATGAGCTCGAAGATCCGGCACGTAGGAGACTGGCTGCTGACGAAAAGATTGATGAGCTAGGAGATCCGGCACGTAGGAGACTGACTTCTCACGAGAAGATTGATGAGCGTGAAGATTCAGCACGTAGGAGACTGGCTGCTGACGAGAAGATTGATGAGCTTGAAGATCCAGCACGTAGGAGACCGGCTACTCACGAGAAGATTGATGAGCTTGAAGATCCGGCACGTAGGAGACTGGCTGCTTATGAGGAGATTGATGAGCTTGAAGATCCGGCAAGTAGGAGACTGACTGCTGACGAGAAGATTGATGAACTTGAAGATCCGGCACGTAGGAGACTGGCTGCTGACGAGAAGATTGATGAGCTTGGAGATTCAGCACGCAGGAGACTGGCTGCTGACGAGAAGATTGATGAGCTTGAAGATCCGGCACGTAGGAGACTGGCTGCTGACGAGAAGATTGATGAGCTTGAAGATCCGGCACGTAGGAGACTGGCTGCTGACGAGAAGATTGATGAGCTTAAAGATCCGGCACGTAGGAGACTGGCTGCTGACGAGAAGATTGATGAGCTTGAAGATCCGGCACGTAGGAGACTGGCTGCTGACGAGAAGATTGATGAGCTTAAAGATCCGGCACGTAGGAGACTGGCTGCTGACGAGAAGATTGATGAGCTTGAAGATCCGGCACGTAGGAGACTGGTGTCAGACAAGAGGATTGAAGTGCTTCAGGATCCCGATCGTAGAAGACTGGTGGCTGTCAAGAAAACAATAAAACTTGAAGATCCGGCACGCAGAAGACTGGTGGCTAACAAGAGAGCTAAAGAACTTGGAGATCTAGCACGTAAGAGGATAGTGGCTAACAAGAGTACTAAAAAGGTTGAAGATTCAGCACGTAGGAGACTGATGTCTGACAAGATGATTAATGAGCTTAAAGATCCGGCGAGTAGGAAACTGGTTATTGACACGAAGATTGATGAGCGTGAAGATCAGGCACGTAGGAGACTGGCTGCTTATGAGGAGATTGATGAGCTTGAAGATCCGGCAAGTAGGAGACTAGCTGCTGACGAGAAGATTGATGAGCTAGGAGATCCGGCACGTAGGAGACTGACTTCTCACGAGAAGATTGATGAGCGTGAAGATCCAGCACGTAGGAGACTGGCTGCTGGCGAGAAGATTGATGAGCTAGGAGATCCGGCACGTAGGAGACTGACTTCTCACGAGAAGATTGATGAGCGTGAAGATTCAGCACGTAGGAGACTGGCTGCTGACGAGAAAATTGATGAGCTTGAAGATCCAGCACGTAGGAGACCGGCTACTCACGAGAACATTGATGAGCTTGAAGATCCGGCACGTAGGAGACTGGCTGCTTATGAGGAGATTGATGAGCTTGAAGATCCGGCAAGTAGGAGACTGGCTGCTGACGAGAAGATTCATGAGCTTGAAGATCCGGCACGTAGGAGACTGGCTGCTGACGAAAAGATTGATGAGCTTGAAGATTCAGCACGCAGGAGACTGGCTGCTGACGAGAAGATTGATGAGCTTGAAGATCCGGCACGTAGGAGACTGGCTGCTGACGAGAAGATTGATGAGCTTGAAGATCCGGCACGTAGGAGACTGGCTGCTGACGAGAAGATTGATGAGCTTAAAGATCCGGCACGTAGGAGACTGGCTGCTGACGAGAAGATTGATGAGCTTGAAGATCCGGCACGTAGGAGACTGGCTGCTGACGAGAAGATTGATGAACTTGAAGATCCGGCACGTAGGAGACTGGCTGCTGACGAGAAGATTGATGAGCTTGAAGATCCGGCACGTAGGAGACTGGTGTCTGACAAGAGGATTGAAGTGCTTCAGGATCCCGATCGTAGAAGACTGGTGGCTGTCAAGAAAACAATAGAACTTGAAGATCCGGCACGCAGAAGACTGGTGGCTAACAAGAGAGCTAAAGAACTTGGAGATCTAGCACGTAAGCGGAGAGTGGCTAACAAGAGGACTAAAAAGCTTGAAGATTTAGCACGTAGGAGACTGAGGTCTGACAAGATGATTAATGAGCTTAAAGATCCGGCATGTAGGAAACTGGTTATTGACACGAAGATTGATGAGCGTGAAGATCCGGCACGCACGAGACTGGCTGCTTACGAGAAGATTGATGAGCTTGAAGATTCGGCACGTATGAGACTGGCTGCTGACGAGAAGATTAATGAGCCAGAAGATCCAGCACGTAGGAGACTGGCTGCTGACGAGAAGATTGATGAGCCTGAAGATCCGGCACGTAGGAGACTGGCTGCTGACCAGAAGATTAATGAGCTTGAAGATCCGGCAAGTAGGAGACTGGCTGCTGATGAGAAGATTGATGAGCTTGAAGATCCGGCACGTAGGAGACTGGCTGCTGACGAGAGGATTGATGAGCTGGAAGATTCGGCACGTATGAGACTGGCTGCTGACGAGAAGATTAATGAGCCAGAAGATCCAGCACGTAGGAGACTGGCTGCTGACGAGAAGATTGATGAGCCTGAAGATCCGGCACGTAGGAGACTGGCTGCTGACCAGAAGATTAATGAGCTTGAAGATCCGGCAAGTAGGAGACTGGCTGCTGATGAGAAGATTGATGAGCTTGAAGATCAGGCACGTAGGAGACTGGCTGCTGACGAGAGGATTGATGAGCTGGAAGATTCAGCACGTAGGAGACTGGCTGCTAACGAGAAGATTGATAAGCTTGAAGATCCGGCACGTAGGAGACTGGCTGCTGACGAGAAGATCTATGAGCTTGAAGATTCAGCACGTAGGAGACTGGCTGCTAACGAGAAGATTGATGAGCTTGAAGATCAGGCACGTAGGAGACTGGCTGCTGACGAGAAGAGTGACGAGCTTGAAGATCGGGCACGTAGGAGACTGGCTGCTGACGAGAAGATTGATGAGCTTAAAGATCCGGCACGTAAGAGACTGGTGTCGGACAAGAGGATTGAAGCGCTTCAGGATCCCGATCGTAGAAGACTGGTGGCTGTCAAGAAAACAATAGGACTGGAAGATCCGGCACGCAGAAGATTGGTGAGTAAAAAGAGAGCTAAAGAACTTGGAGATCTAGCACGTAGGAGGATAGTGGCTAGCAAGAGGGCTAAAAAGGTTGAAGATCAGGCACGTAGGAAACTGCCTGCTGACGAGAAGATTGATGAGCTTGAAGATCGGGCACGCAGGAGACTGGCTGCTGACGAGAAGATTTATGAGCTTGAAGAGCCGGCACTCAGGAGACTGACTGCTGACGAGAAGATTGATGAGCTTGAAGATCCGGCACGTAGAAGACTGGCTGATGACGAGAAGATTGATGAGCTTGAAGACTCGGCACGTAGGAGACTGGCTGCTGACGAGAAGATTGATGAGCTTGAAGATTCGGTACCTAGGAGACTGGCTACTGACGAGAGGATTGATGAGCTTGAAGATCCGGCACGTAGGAGACTGGCTGCTGACGAGAAGATTGATGAGCTTGAAGATCCGGCACGTAGGAGACTGGCTGCTGACGAGAAGATTGATGAGCTTGAAGATCCGGCACGTAGGAGACTGGCTGCTGACGAGAAGATTGATGAGCTTGAAGATCCGGCACGTAGGAGACTGGCTACTGAGGAGAAGATTGATGAGCTTGAAGATCCGGCACGTAGGAGACTGGCTGCTGACGAGAAGATTGATAAGCTTGAAGATCCGGCAAGTAGGAGACTGGCTGCTGACGAGAAGATTGATGAGCTTGAAGATCCAGCACGTAGGAGACTGGCTGCTGACGAAAAGATTGATGAGCTTGAAGATTCTGCACGTAGGAGACTGGCTGCTTACGAGAAGATTGATGAGCTTGAAGATCCAGCACGTAGGAGACTGGCTGCTGACGAAAAGATTGATGAGCTTGAAGATTCTGCACGTAGGAGACTGGCTGCTTACGAGAAAACTGATGAGCTTGAAGACTCAGCACGTAGGAGACTGGCTGCTGACGAGAAGATTGATGAGCTTGAAGATCCGGCACGTAGGAAACTCGTGGCCGACAATAAGATTAATAATCCTGAAGATCGCGCACATCGGAGACTGGTTGCTTACATGACGATTGATGAGCTTGACGTTCTTGCACATAGGGACCTGTTTTCTGGTAAGAAGATTAATGATCTTGAAGATCTGGTACGTCGGAGACAGGTGACTTACAAGAACATTGATGAGCTTGAGGATCCAGGACGTAGGAGGCTGACGTCTGACACGAAGATAAATGAGCTGGAAGATCCAGTACGAAGAGGACTGGTTGCTGACAAGAATATTGATGAGCTTGAAGGTCCGGCACTGAGGAAACTGGTGCTTGATAAGAAGATTAATGAGCTTAAAGATCCGGCACGTAGGAAACTGGTGTCTGGTAAGAAGATCAATGAGCTTGAAGATCCGGCATGTAGGAAACTGGTGCCAAGCAACAAGATTAAAGAGCTTCAAGATCCAGCACGCAGGAAACTGATCGCTGACAAGAGGACTGAAAAACTCGAAGATCCAGCACATAGGAGACTGGTGGCATAAGGTAAGATAAATCCCAAGCACTTGCAAACTTTGCAATTAGAAAATTGCATTTTCCTTAGGCCTGAAGAAGTGGCGACCGACTTAAGACTTCAACTTTGAGATTCTTTTTTAGGCGCTGAATGATGATAACGTTAGCACGGTTTAATTTTCAGTGGTTTAACCCATTCATGTTTAACTGTCAAAGGTGTTTAACCATTAGTTAATTGGAAGTAAACCCAAAATGGAGCCGTATGGTGAGGATCCGTTTACGTCAAAAAAAAAAACTCGAAGAATCTAGACGGAACGAGAATGCCTACGGATGGTGAAGATTTACTTGGCCTTGCAGACGACAAAAATTCCATCTCAAGCTTTAGTTAGCCGGATATATCACTAAAAAGGTTTTTTTTGTTTTCTAATTGCAGGCATTTACAGTAACCATTTGAAGCAGCTTCAAGAAAGGATTTTCAGAAGTCTATTCTTTCGTAATAAATGTTGTTAAAATCGAAATCAAGACTGGTTGAAGAAAAGTGGCCTTTTTTGTGTCACTTTACTAGTTTTAAGGGGGAGTATGCTCCATGCACGATACTATGAGTTCTATCACCACAATTAAAAAGGATTTGCGAATTTATGACGCTCTAGCGGTATGACATTTCAAAGAGTAGCCCATCCCTTCCGAAGTTATAACATGGGCTTAAAAATCGGTTATAAACAGGCTACTTTGAATTTTGCTCAGCAATCCGGTTGCACACCAGTAAAGTAAGAAATTTCCTAATTACCTATCTCCCATTTCTTAAAGATCTCTTGGCTATTTCTCATTGTATGAATTGTGTGCGGTTGGGAGTCCTTCTGGGGTAGAGGGCCAGATTGCTAACATTTTGTATTTGTGAACGGGACTTTGAAGAGAATCCGGTGGGTCTCTGGGATCAGCTTAAACACTACGTTAAACCAGCACGGAGTATTTTTTAAAAAGTATTAAAAATTTTTTCAAGGCATGAAAATTAAATTCTTATTGAAATTATTGATGTAACGGCAAAATTACGGTTAAACTGGAAGGTTGCACCATAAGATTTGAATTTTTCAGTGCGATAAAGATGAAGGAGCTCGATCAAATGTTTCAAAACCTACTGGTAATGAAATTTTCTCTGCTTCTAGGAATCGGGTAGCACTGAATTAATAAGGCCTTTCATACAAGATGTTTTTGAAAGTCTTGTTTACAGCCGGCTTCATAGTTTTAGTAATTTGTAGTTCGCGGCAATTCCTTGTTCGTGTCCAGGGGCCCGTTTCTCGAAAGTCCCGGTAACTTTACGGGCCCGTAACTATGTTTTAAAATCAAAATTTAAAGGATAGGAAAGCAGGTTCTGGCATCCAAACCAGTCCTTTTTGTTTCTTTAGCTGATAGTTTTATTACATCATTTTCAAAACTTTTGAAGTCCCCATCTTGAATGAAAACAGAACAGCTTTACGGGCCCGTTAAGTTATCGGGACTTTCGAGAAATGGACCCCAGACCCTTTGATGTTTAGTTTTTAGTGTGTTAATGATAATTGCATAGTTACTTTAAAATTGACAGCGCTTTATATCATAAAGTTTCAGAGCGCCGAATGTAAAGATCAGCTGCCGATAAACTGTAATGACACACCAGCACTGCACATTAACACGAACCTTAGAAGGTATTTTAACGGAAATAATTGCTCCCATTCCACGTTGATTATTTAGTCCTTTCCTCGCAGTACAAGTGCAGCTGCAACCTTAGTATAACTTCGAACTTGATACAAGACAGACAGAACTGCATCGAGTTAAATTTTCTTGAAGTGATAGCTAAATTTTGTTGTAAAGAGCAAGTTGCCTTTGAATCTCAATTATATTACAGGTGCTCTCTCTCTAAACGTGCCAACTTGAATCAAAAGCAGGATTTCCAGTCGAATTTTTGTCTTCGTCCGTTGACGTGCCGTGACGAATCCGCGCCACAAAGGTGGGTGCCCCCTAACACAACAAAACACAGAACATAAACGAGCCCGAGAACACACGCCACAATACAACTAAACGTAGGCCTAGAGATATTTATTATGCTAATTACAACAATAAAGCGACTAACAATAACGATAGTCCAATGATCTAATTAATTTACAGGAATACACTAACTTAAACTACAGTACACTAAAACTATTTACAAGATTATTACTATTAAGATAAAAAAAAGGTTTTTTTTTTTAGTTCAGTTCGGTTGGGTTTCACCTTACGCCCGTGTTCTTCTCCTGTCCACAAATCGGCACCACGCTCCACCAACAAACGACTGACAAACCAAATTCACAATTCACAAACCGAACTCACGTTTAACCCAGCTAAACGTAGAAGTTTCCAACCTCACGTAATTCGGTCTTCGCTCAGATCTTTCTTGACTCAGTTGTCTTCACTGGCTTACTGTCTAACAGAAGATAATCTTCTCCTTTTCCTTCAAATTCTGCGCTTTAATTTCTTCGGCCAGCTTCTCGGCACACATGTGCTCCCCGACAAATGGATTTTTTGTCGTGTAAAGGAACGGTTTTGCTGAATGACTCTTCAGTGATTAAAACGTGCTCTGATCCGAACGAGTCTTGGTAACTTTCAAACCTTCACCGCCGGTGACCTTCTCTCAAAAACAAAAACCACCCCGTATCAAACCACCCAAATCCTTAAATACCCATGGACGCAAGGTGCCCGAAAAGAATGAAGAAAACTATTTGATATACACAATAAAGGTTAATTACACAACAGTTTACACAAGTGAAGAATAAAAATTACGTAACAGATACAAATAATCACGAACTACACTGATCCTAAGAGAATACAAAAAAATAATTTACATTTAATAAATAAATTCCTAACACTTCCATGACACCTCCCCCCTTAAATAGCTATTTTTTTTTTTGGGACATGGAAACACAAAAATAGTGCTTAATTAAAGATTACATTAATATACTGTAGAGCAATATGAGGTATTTACGCCCTACTAAGGGCATCTACGTTACAATTTTGCTTACCACTCTTATGTTCTATTTTTATGTCGTACTCCTGTAAGGTAATGCTCCACCTTAATAGTTTCCTACTCTTGTCGCGAACCTGATTTAACCACACAAGGGGATTGTGATCCGTTTGCAGCTTAAAAGTGCGGCCATATAAATAATAGCGAAATAGCTCTACAGCCCAAACAATTCCTAAACATTCTTTTTCTGTGGTAGACAACTTTTCCTCTCTAGGCTGTAACTTTCTACTAGCATATGCTATGGGGTGTTCCTCCCCGTCCTGATCTTTCTGACTTAAGATGGCCCCAAGACCTCTATTTGACGCATCTACTTGCAAAATGAACTCGTCATTCCAGTGTGGTGGCCTCAAAACAGGGGGAGTCTGCATTGCAACTTTCAAATCCTGAAAAGCTGATTCATGATTAGTACTCCATTGAACCTTAGAGGGATTTTTACCCTTAGTGAGGTCGGTAAGGACAGCAGCCCGTTCCGAAAAATTTGGGATAAATTTTCTATAATACCCGATTAAGCCAAGAAAAGATCTTACCTGCTTCTTAGTTTCTGGTCTGGGATATTCTTTAATGGCTTGAACCAAAGCTGTGCGGGGCTGAATTCTATCACCTCCAACTCTGTGACCAACAAAATCGACCGTTGACATCGCGATCTTACATTTGGACGGCCTAGCATTCAGTTTGCACTCTCGTAAACGTTGTAAAATCTGTTGGAGCTCAAAAAGGTGTTGGGGAAAAGATGTTGACGTGTCAACCTCGACATCATCAATGTAGGCATCTGCAAAATCTAACCCCTGCAAGACTTTCTCAGACATCATCCTCTGAAAGGATGCTGGAGCTGTTTTCATACCAAATGGCATAACTAAGAACTCATACAAGCCTTTGGTAGTAATAAATGCGGACTTTTCGATGGTAGAGGTCTCCAAGGGAATCTGCCAGTAACCTTTTGTGAGATCAATTGTACTAATGTACTTAGCAGAGGCAATCTTCTCAATCATACGTTCCATGGAGGGAATAGGATAAGCATCCATCTTTGTGACAGAATTCATTTTTCTGTAATCAACACACAGTCGTATTGTACCATCTGGTTTGGGAACAATGACAACAGGGGCCGCCCATGGACTAGTAGAATGGCGTATTATGCCCATTTCCAGCATATTTTCAATCTCTTTGTTAACCTCCTCCTCAAGTTTTTGAGGGACCTTATAAGGGGCGCACCTAATGGGTGGGGAATCACCCGTGTCGATTTTATGCACCGCTACATTGGTTAAATTTGGTTTTCCTGAAAATACATCAGAATACTCATGTAGCAAGTTTTTTACCTGTCGTCTTTGATCTTCCGTCAAATTATCAGAGATCACTACATCTTTACAAGTCTCATCGTGACCAAATGGGAAAACGTTGCTTTCGTGCGGCAGTGGCATCTCTGGGGACTCCGCCATTACTAAAGCAGCCATTTCATCACGGCTCTGCCATTTGCTAAGCAAATTAATGTGATAAGTGCGATGCTGTTTGTACATCTTGCCTGTATCAAGCTCATAATTCAATCCGTCCTCTAGTGCTCTAGTGACTTTGAAGGGTCCTTGCCATCTCATTTCTAATTTACTCCCAGGGGTGGGAAGCAAAACTAAGGCTTTGTCTCCAACTTCTAAGTGTCGTTTTGAACTATGAATATCATACAACCGTTTCTGCTTACCTTGGGCTTGCTTCAAGTTTTCTTGAACAACTTGTTGCATCGTTGCAAGTCTTCTTCGGATCTCAAGGACATGAGTTATCAGATTGTCTTCTAACGATGATCCTTCCGACCAAGTCTCCTTGATAACGGCGAGGGGTCCTCTCACCGTATGTCCATAAAGTAATTCAAAGGGCGAGTAACCAGTGGACTCACAAGGAATCTCTCTATAAGCAAAGAGTAAGTATGGGAGATACTTGTCCCAGGTTTGAACCCGCTCTCGAACAAACTTCCTCAGCATACTCTTTAAAGTGCCGTTGAAACGCTCCACTAACCCATTTGCCTGGGGGTGGTACACTGATGTCTTAATCTTAGTTATGCCTAATTGCTCATACAGCTGGGCCATAAGCTTACTCATGAAATTGGAGCCCTGGTCAGACACTATCTTATCGGGGATACCCACCCTAGAGAAATACTGAATCAATGCATCTGCGACCGCTTTTGAGCTCGTTGACCGTAAAGGAATGGCCTCTGGGTACCGTGTAGCATAATCTACGATTGTTAAAATGTACCTGTAACCCGTTGTTGTCCTGGGTAATTCTCCTACAATGTCGATGGCAATTTTCTTAAAGGGTTCAGTAACAATATCTACAGGCCTCAAGGGTGCCCTTTTTGACTTCAGCTTCCTGGCTACCACCTGACATTGCGGGAAAGTTGCGCAATATTTGCGAACATCAAAGCTTAGACCAGGCCAGAAAAAATGTGCGGTTATGCGTTCAACTGTCTTCTTGCTACCCATATGACCTGACAAGGGGATTGTGTGACCAACACGCAGGATTTCATTCCTATAGGATTCTGGTACTACAATTCGATCAACAAACCTTGTTCCATTATGTTCTTCGGGAAGATATTTACGGTGCATCAGGAGGTCGTTAGTGAAGAAGTACCCATCCGATTCTTGTGGTGCCATTTTGGATGATTCCTTGCGTACTTTCTCGAGAGTCACGTCTGACTTCTGATCCGCTATCAGCTGGTTTCTGTCTCTATCTAGGATGTTTACTGGAGGTTTAACTTTACTAGGTTCTATTATCAAAGTATCACTCTCAGGATTCTTCTTACTTGTCTCTTCCTGTACCATGCCCTCAAATAACCTTTGCAAATCTCCTTCCTCTGGAGCTTCAGGCTTTATTTCTTTCTTCGCTAAACTCTTGACGGCGAGTGAATTTTCCCTGTCAATTAGCTCGTCTGCTTTCAATTGGGCTTCTTGTAATGCTTTCTGTCTCCTAGTCATCACGAAGGCCTCATCTCCACCAATGTCATCAGCTAGAACGTTTCTCTCCCATTGGTCCAAAACATTTTGTCTCGACAGTGTTCTTCCAAAAGACGACCTGCCAAGTAAGCAATCTACGGGTAGCCTCTCCAACACTCCTACTAATTCTACGTGTTTACCTTCTTTGCTGTCAAATTCAACGTTTGCAAGTGGGACTGTAAGACGTTCTCCCGCAGCTGTTAATACTGTGATATTCTCCCCTGTGAAGGCTGTATTGTTTACATATCTTCTCTGGACTAGAGTCCTAGTACAACCAGAATCAATGACCATTTCTGCAATTTTCCCGTTTATTTTACCTCTAACATTGCAAGGAGGGAACTGAGATTGTTCTGACGTTAGGGGTGTCATACACAGGAGGTATCCCTGTGAAGGCTTCCCACGGCCCTTTCCACAGTTGAACGACATGTGACCTGGTTTACCACATCTGTAACATTTAATTTCAGGCCTCGTGGTTCTACGGGCTGGAGGGGAGGATGGTTTGGAGGGTCTTACATGGTATTGGTCTTGTTTCTGTTCAGACAATAAGTTATCCGCCTTAACATCTGGCCTCTTCTTTTTCCCAAATTTCTCATAACTAGCGGTTGACATATACTTACCATCAACAAGTGGCCCTTTCCTAGATTGAACATGTAAATTAGCAAGGTTGCCAAGTTCTTCAGCAGTTTTGGGCTTTTGCTCCTTTAACCAAGCTCTAAGCTCGGGACTTACCGCATCAAGAAGTCGCTCCATCAATACCTGTTCAATTATCTTATCCGCATCACCGGTAGCCTCGGCAACAGCTATCCAGCGGCTGAGATACCTTCGGGTTCTGTTTCCCCACTGGACGAAGTCCTCGTCGGGCTTTTTCTCTGAGGTTCGAAACCTATATCTATAGTGATCTGCGGTTAACTGGTAGGCTTTAATAATGCTTGCCTTACTCTCGTGGTAATCCTGGCATGCAGGGTCTGGGATTTCTAAATAAATAGACTTAGCCTTTTCAGTGAGCTTGGGTACTAAATTACCAACCCATTCCCCCTCGGGTAAGAATTGCGCCCTTGCAGTCATTTCAAAAATCCGGAAAAAATCATCTATATCTTCACTCTCCCTCATTTCCCTGATTTTGATAAACTTGGGCCTTTTAACCTCATTGTCACTTACCTGTTTCCTTTCAAACTCCCTTATAGCAAATTCTTCCTTTTCAGCTCTAAGGTTTCTGAGTCTCTCCTCCTCTCGTACCAAACGCCTTTCTTCTTCTTGGGCTTTTTGAGTTTCAAACTCCCTTCTCTCCCTCTCTAATTCCCTTTCAGCCTGACGCCTTTCTCTCTCCACCTCCCTTTCTAACTCCCTCATTTCTCTGTGTTCCTGACTAATTCTCTTCCGCAGTTCTAACATCTGCAGCTCACGCTCTTGTAACTGTAATCTCTGCTCAAAACTAAGACCAGTCTCCAAAGTTTCCTCCACAAGGTTTTCTTCTGGTGCATCGAAACTCTGACCTATGCGATCTGAAGTTCTGAGTTTGCTCGCTAAAGTCTTAACACCATCCTTAGGAGAGAAATGAATACCTCGTTTGATAGCCTCAGCTCTAAGATCTTTAAGGACCCAGGAATCATAGCCGATCGCTGCAGTAGCCATATTAAATAATCGTATACTATTACCTTGCGTGTCTCCTGTTGAGCTGTTTATGTAAACTGTTAAGGAGCGATCCCACTCCTGACACCAAAAATATGTGACGAATCCGCGCCACAAAGGTGGGTGCCCCCTAACACAACAAAACACAGAACATAAACGAGCCCGAGAACACACGCCACAATACAACTAAACGTAGGCCTAGAGATATTTATTATGCTAATTACAACAATAAAGCGACTAACAATAACGATAGTCCAATGATCTAATTAATTTACAGGAATACACTAACTTAAACTACAGTACACTAAAACTATTTACAAGATTATTACTATTAAGATAAAAAAAAGGTTTTTTTTTTTAGTTCAGTTCGGTTGGGTTTCACCTTACGCCCGTGTTCTTCTCCTGTCCACAAATCGGCACCACGCTCCACCAACAAACGACTGACAAACCAAATTCACAATTCACAAACCGAACTCACGTTTAACCCAGCTAAACGTAGAAGTTTCCAACCTCACGTAATTCGGTCTTCGCTCAGATCTTTCTTGACTCAGTTGTCTTCACTGGCTTACTGTCTAACAGAAGATAATCTTCTCCTTTTCCTTCAAATTCTGCGCTTTAATTTCTTCGGCCAGCTTCTCGGCACACATGTGCTCCCCGACAAATGGATTTTTTGTCGTGTAAAGGAACGGTTTTGCTGAATGACTCTTCAGTGATTAAAACGTGCTCTGATCCGAACGAGTCTTGGTAACTTTCAAACCTTCACCGCCGGTGACCTTCTCTCAAAAACAAAAACCACCCCGTATCAAACCACCCAAATCCTTAAATACCCATGGACGCAAGGTGCCCGAAAAGAATGAAGAAAACTATTTGATATACACAATAAAGGTTAATTACACAACAGTTTACACAAGTGAAGAATAAAAATTACGTAACAGATACAAATAATCACGAACTACACTGATCCTAAGAGAATACAAAAAAATAATTTACATTTAATAAATAAATTCCTAACACTTCCATGACACGTGCATTACAAAAACTACGTACTTTGAATTGAATGTTTACGTTATCATTGACATATTTCCATTTCCGCGTAATTTTCGAGAAGTTAAAAGTGCGTTTTCCTCTCGTCGTGATTGCGATCAACTTCCACGCACGAGCTTGCCCTTTTCACTGGCACGTCAAACAAAACGCGTGGTATTGATTTTTCGGCGGCAGTGGAAATTGCTTACGCACGCACGTTTTATTTACGCACATTTATGTACGGAAAATCTTACGCAACACTTGAAATCGACCTTATCTTATGGAAAGCACGTGCAAGTTTAAATATAACTATAAATGACGTCGATTGGAAGACAACGTGAATTAACATATGTAGTAAGAGTTTTACTTCACAACAAAACTCAGCTCTCAAGAATTCGAAGCTAGTTCTGTCCCATGTAAATAGAGAAACAATTACGACAACTCGTTTTAAACGAGGTTTAGTAATTGTTTCTCTATTTACATCGAATTAGGGAATTGTCTAAATTGTTCCGCCATAAAAAGAAGTTTAAGTCACCCTCATAGATATGGCCTAGTAAAAAAAAAACAAAAAAACAAAAAAAACAGAAACACAAAAGCCGTGCGCAAAAAGTGACGTGTTCGGTGTGAGCTTGTTATCATGACAACACCGCTAAAGTCATATTTGAATAAATAATAGTTCGGATTAATGTCAGTAACTACACACCTAGCCCACCCCTAACGTAACCTACAATAGTCAACCGATAGCAAGGTAGGGTTAAGTAATTTTTGTTTAGAGGGGGGTGTTGGTGTGTAGTTACTCACAGTACTGATATTGATTCAATATTTATTCCTTTGGGGATGAGAAAGATATGTTTTTCGAAATAGTGAGATTTTTGGTGTTTCGTCATTGAAAAACACACGTCGAAGTCCTTTGATTTCTTGACCTACGGGAATACAACTGTTCACATCCGATAAAGAGGAGATTGCTGTTGCATGGTTACACATCAGAATAAATTGTATTGAATAATTACATCCTGAGATTTACTTAGATTCGTCATTTTTTACGAGCATTAAGGTTTTCTAGTCTATTTATTGTTAAAAAATCATGTCCGGTTGCCCTTCTTTGTTACTGAAGTGTGAAAGTGAGTAAAATGATTTGGAGACTTGCCATAGCTGATTTGTTTGATATGCTTCGCCTCAAGCGCTTTCTGAATATGTAAACCATATCTTGCGCTTAGATCACGTATGATAGCTTAAAACTTTCTTGTTCGATCATAAGTTATTCATTCTCGTCTGAGCTGCATCAAAGAATTCGAGAGGCCTGCATAATCTTGTATCAAGGTGTGTACAGTAAGTTGTCCCCTTCATGCAAATGTTTTCGCTTTTAAGGGCGTTAAGTTCTCAAAGATATATTGTTAACTGTGAAAACAATCCATCACAGCGAGGACTTTTATCTAAAGTGACCCGTTCTAAAGATAATCTTTAATTAAAACAAAGTGTATCTTGCTTTTATCAATCGAAATTTTATTGAAAGCCCGTGACATTCCTGACATCAATCATCACATCTGCCAGCACTGTTTTACTCGATACTTCTTGGCTCGTTGGTACATCTGTTTCTACACGTCACCCTTGGATTCGTATAAGAAAAGAAAAATAAAATATCCCCTTAGCTTTTAACACGATAGGTGGAGTAAACAGGTGGCGTTGATATATGCCACCTCTCGCTCTTGGACAATTACTTTTCTATATTTTTTTTTCGTGCCTGAAACGTGGAAGGGAATGACCGTTAAATTTCGGGCTGGTGAGATTTCAGAAGAGTGCCACGTCAAAAGTGCTGAATTAAATCGACACTAGTCACTGCTGCGCAAGTGAATTCATAACAACAATACACATTCAATTTAATAGTGTTACTTTGGGACATTTCGAAAAATTAATTGAAGGGTTGATATCCACTTAAACAACTATTAAGCAAGCTAAGCAGAAAACTATCGCTGGGAACCGTCCACCACACCTATCTCCATACTTGAGGCAAAACCACGCCAAAGCTTTGTTTCCCCCGCCAAATCATTCAGAGGTTATGTAACCACATGTTCACCCGTGTCTTGAAATTGACGTGTTTGCCAATGACGTCACGAACCCCCGCGTGGACATATCATTTTGCTTGTTTTCTGTTATATTTGGTTTTTTAAACAGCTGAAGCAAGATAAACATGAAGATACCTGCAGTTTTGTTGCTCTGTGTTGTGGCTATGTGCGTCCTGGAGTACTTTGTAACAGGTACATGAATTTCCCAACCTTTTAACTCCCACGATTGATGAACTGTGAATTTCTTCTTGAAGTATAAATATAATATCCAGCTAGCAGGTGATGGGAATAGACAAATTTATCTGCTTAAGTATGTTATCTAGATAAAGTATTATATATTTAGTGGCAAGAAAATGCATAGAATTTGCTAAGGAGAGTTAAGAGGCAGACTTTGACCATGGGAGATAAGAGTGCCCTTTTTGAATGAAGTTGTGGAGGTCTTAAAGCTCAGTTAACAGTTTTTTCTGCAAGTTATGGCGAAGCTAAGGTTGATAAATCCTTTTTCTTTTCTTTTTTTTTCAGCTGCCTTCATTCAGGCCGAGCCGTTTCCGCCAACCCCGATGCGAAAAGTTTCCAACAGACACTTTAAAGGTTTGTTGGAAACTGCACTATACGTTAATCATTCTCAATTTGATTGACATTTATAAGGAATTTCGATTATTTATACATAACTAAGCAAACATGTATGCAGCACGTGTTTTATCATCCCATATATGGCGCTTTTCCTCGTGCTTACAACGAGATGTTGAGTGTGTTTCCTTCGAATAGGCTGAGAGTTGTGAGTGGCAGTCAACTGAAACGTAATAGCAAAATTGTCGAATCAAGCGAATAAATCGTGAGTTTATAAAGAAGCGTGGTACAGCTTTTTCACGTTTTCGACACGGTTGTCTTTTCAAATTATTTGTTTCCGGCATCATATACAGGAGATTTGCCAAATTTTTCACCGTTAGCCGTGAAAGCCATATCACCCCATTGAGACTCTTATACAGTAGTTATTACTTTCATGATTTAATGTAAATACTATCATCTCAGGCATCTTAATTGTAATGTGCGCATTTGGAAATTGTAGATAACCTGAAGGGAACTTTTCCCTGTTTGCACGCTTCTCGAGGGGGTCTGTTTGCCTTTTGTCGAGTTCCTGTTTTATTTGTATAGTGAGAAGACTAATCATCACTGACAATTGAATTAGTGGCAATTAACAGGGACCAGATGCAAACTTTGCATGACATCCCAAGAATGACTGAGAGGGGAGATAGGGTTTAAAAATGAGAAGCCAAAGAAAATCAGTAAGCTCAATACCAATCCCTCAATGTTTAGAATCACTTGTGCGATTAAAGATTGAAAACATGTTTTATGCATGTGGTTGAGTGAATTGCAGAAAATTTGATGAATTTGCTGAGCAATGGTTTGACAATCAATAATTTTGTTCTTCGCTGGCTTATGTAATTAATTGGACTTTGCTATCAACTTTCATTTGTAAGTCATGGATTACTAAGCTAAGCCTAATGAATTATTACCTGTTTATTTTCAGCCGCCAACATTCCGGCTAAAAGAAAAGAATCCATCAGAAGATGTAAGGGAAACTTGCTCAAACCTGCATCTGTCAGTTGGTTAATTTGGTTAGGCAGGGGACGTTAAAGAACCCACTCACGAGATTACTGTTAGATGGTCTGTCTTGTTTACCGGGAATTGGGGGGAGGGGGAATCTGTAAAATTTCTTCTTTATTAATTGTAAACTGCCGCTGGCAGTCTGGAAAAGTTCCCCGCACAGTGTTGTAAAGCGCATTAGAACATTGCATGGTAGATGCGCTGTATAAATTGGTATTATTATTATTATTATTATTATTATTATTGAAATCGGAACTACTATTAGGTCGTTTTTACTTTTAACTTGTAAATAGTTATTTGCTTTGAGTGTTCATAAAGTTTGATTACTATTATTATTATTATTACTGTTATATAATGAAAATTTTTACTTGGAGACTTCGATCATTCTTCAGGATGTCTCTAAGCTAAAATGCGACTGCTTTAGAGGGCACTCAGTTTCTCCTTGTTATAGGGCCGCCACTCTCTTGCTCTACGTGGGAAAAAAATCAACTGCCTCAGAGTGAAACTGAGTTAGTAAGGTCTCACACTTACTTTTACACTCAAACCTCTGGTTATATTTCACCTTATTATCCTATTGGTCTCATGAAATATCTGCCTGTCAGTCTGAAAAAACTTATATTAGTTCAAGCCATTTCATATATTAATCATAGCTAAATACCCTGCTCTTATTCCGCCGGGAGGCAACTTCAAACCAATAAGTAAAGCTTCTTGGTGCAACTGTTCTCTCATAGCAAAACAGGGAAGAGTTGGCACGGGCTTTGACGGAACACATATTGACAGGTATGGAGGGCTTGAAGATTCAGCACCCAGGAGACTGTTGGCATAAGGTATGTTTAATCCCGAGGAATAGTTACGCTTGTAACTTAAAGTTCAGTGCCTTACCCAATAAAAAAAGGTACAAGTGACCAGCTTAAACTTAAATAGAGGCTGTTGTTCAGGTGCTCAGATAAATTAGCAGTGTTGTCTTATATTCAGTTATTCTGCTCTTTCAAGTTTTCGTCGCCATTTGAGTGAAGTAACTATCTCCATAAGGTAACGATAGGTGTTAATGATTCTTTGAACAAAAGAAATTACAAAGTGATGCTTTGCAAGGTAACGATAGTTAAAATGAAAGTGGGCATCCGGGGATAATGAAGATTTACAGGAGGAACCAGGGTTACAGGAGCTAACCGCCTCCCGGTTAGCTCAATGGATAGAGCGCTGGACTGTTGTGCGGGAGGTCGAGGGTTCGAGCCCCGGCCGGACCAACACTCAGGGTCTTAAAATAATTGAGAAGAATTTGCTACCTTTCTATAACATCAAGAAATGGTTAGATATTCTAGTCTTCTCGGATAGGGAGGAATAAATGGAGGTCCCGTCTCCTGCAGGGTTGGGGTAGGAGACGTTAATTTCCCACACACGACATTATTGTGTGATGGATGTCCTCCCCTGGGGTGGGATGGGTGGGATATAGGGCGCACTTAATTTGGAGCCTCGCTCTGTTGTGCGACCCTCACCACACTCTGGTGAAAGTGATTAAATAAAGGGTATTTCGAAGCTGTATGGAGGATTTTTCGGAAGACGAATGTGCAATTTCCATAAAGCAAAGAATGCTGTATGTCGTTGTTGAAGGTATTTAAACCTTCTAACTTCTTTCGTTCCTCTCATTTATAAACGACTTAGAAAAGTTTTCCTTTTATTTTTCCTTCTTCAGAAGAGCAAAGATTCACCAAATTAATTACTTCATTTGAGTGCGGGAGGTTCGAAGAAAATTGGATATCGGACGCAAGCCGTCGAAAAAGAGCGGAGAACGGCAATTGTAATCAGTCAGTGTAATTAGTACTAGATTGCTATTTCATATAAGAAAAAACTTTGTCTTTATAGGGTGTGCACTAATTAAAATTTAAAAAAATGGTTTGCGGTTATACGTCTCTTTGACCTCTTGAGATCTATATATATTTACGCAAGAAACTATCCGGGTTCAGATCTACAATGCATGTTGGCATCCAAAAATTTTCACCAAGTACAGAGCGAAAAACGTAACACGGTAATAACAAAGCAGCCACAGTAAGCCCGCAGCAATATTTTAAATACTGCAGCAAGCAGGCTGCAATATTAAAATATTTTAAAATATTGTAGTACAGACAGCTCATTGCAACATTGAGCGTTTTAGCTCGTTTCAAATTACTCCTAATAATTTTCCTCCTCATGAAAAAGGGGACCTCCGTTTTCCTCAGAAACTTAGACTAGACTGAATATGTAAACCTTCTCAGGCTAAAATCGCTATTATAATGCAGAGAAATAACAATGGGATAAGCTAGGATATTATGAGGGTCGGTAATTATTTGGATAATTTGATTTTATGAACTAAATTGATAATGTAAACTGGCCATCGTAAGAATTTCTAAGCTGACATTTCCAGTGTTAGCTCTCAGCTCTGAAACTCTTTACAATGACCAGTTTACATTATCAGCTCAGTTGGTAAAATCAAATTATCTTGTTACACGCCCCCACCGACGCAGCATCACAGTTTCATTAGAAAATTACCCCCTTTATTCAGTAAGTATTTGCGATTGGACGCTTTGTGCGGCGTGCGTTTGGCGACCCTCTCACTTCCTCACAGGTCTGACTCGTGTTTCGCCTTTTCACATCTTTTAACACTCCTCATTGGTCCGTTTTGATAATCTGAGTGAGCTGTTTTAAACGATTTCTGTTGTTTCCATGCTACACCAGTTTCATCGTGTTTCTTATAAAGTCTCATGTTAAACATGCTCTTAGCCTTTGAACTTTGTTCTGTATCGTGACAATGTGTCATGGAAAATCGAATGCCTTATAACTGGTACAAGATTTTCTTTGATTTCGAGAACTGATTGACTTAGAACTTCTCCTTGCACTATAAATACAATATCTACAGCCGTAAGCAGGTGGTGAGATAGAAAAACTTAACAGCAAGATAGTCTAACTCGTTAGATCACTCAATCTCCAAGGTAAAAAACACAAGGGGTTGGGAGAATTTTAGTCATTTTTGCAGGTTATTTGAGTGAAGGGTGCCTTTTTGTGCCGCTTTTTTTTTTTTTTCCAGAGATCTTTAAGAAATGGGAGAAAGGCGAGTAGGTTTTTAATTTTTCGTCACAGGCAAGCGGCCGGATTGTTGAGCTAAATTATTCAAATTGGCGGCGTCTGTAATCGAATCTTTAGCATGTTTTAAGACAATTTTCAAAGGGTTTGGTTACCCTTTCCAATTTTACATTGCCGTAGGGGCTTTATTTGTCAAGTGCTCTTAAATGGCTCAGATACAAATCATATAAAATCAGGAACATACATCCCCTTACAACTAGCATTAAACATTTAAAGAAAACCACTTTTGTTCAGCAATCAGTCTTTATTGCGGTTATGGCAACATTTACTACAGAAACATATCTATTGATCTCTTCCCCAAGCTACTTGCCATGGTCGCTGTAAATGCTGCAAGTAGAAAAAGGAAAAATTTATTTCTAAAGATAATCTCGGCTCCCCAAGGAGGAGGTGGGTGAAATTGGTCCGCGCAGTCCTTGTAAATCTTCAACATCTCTAAGCAGTCTCCGCGCGTCAGGTTTCGCCTGAATTCTTACCACTTTTTTGATGTTTTTTAATTCTAAACAGTTTTTCAGTCCTAACCCTAACCCTTCAAGGCATCATATGATAAAAGGCAACGCTAAATTACAAGCGTAACTATTGCTCTGGGTAAAACTTACCTTATCTCTTCATTTTTTTTAATAACGATTCTTCCTCCGAATTTTTGAGCCCTCCTAATTGCATGCACAGCGAAGCCACTACGAGAGAGCATATACATCAGAACTTTATTGGATCTGTGGCATATTTGAGACAGTTTTCGAAAAGCTAGCCCGCTTTTTGGAAATAAAATAGAGTGGTTTTGAACGATACCAGTTCCTTGAGTTAAGTTTAAAGTTGCATTTACTAAGGGTGTGTGGTATGTAGACTTATTTTGATGATGAAAGAGTATCCCGTCTTTACGTAAGCCATCATCACTTAGCCGGGGGGAGGAAAGATATCAAAACTTTTTTTCCCAATCCAAATGTCTTATGAAAACACGGATAAAGTCCCCCCCCCCCCCCTACGCACAATATGTACACTACAATAGAAATTCTGTAAATAATAACAATAATATATACATAAACTTTTCAAAATTACATCAGTCTACATAGAAAAGCAAAAACGAATCATCAGAATAGGCAATACTTACATCGACGCAAGGATTCCTCTCTCCTCTCGGCAGGAGCGTCGTAACCCCAGAGCCCTCCTTTGGCAGCTGAAAACAGGTACGAATTTAGTACGCCAGCTTCGCAATAATCCAAGATTTGCAGATAAAAAGTGAGAGAGCAAAACTCAATGAGATGAGCCTTAGCGAAGAACAAAATTATCGACAGTCTTTCAAAATTATATAATTATACACAGAAAAGCAAAACAACCGAATCATCAGAATAGGCAATACTTACATCGTCTCGAGCCAGATTCCTCTCTCCTCTCGGCGAGACCGTTATTAGCCACGAGCCCTCCTTCGGAAGCTGGAAACAAGTGCGAATTTAGTACGCCAGCTTCGCAATAACCCAAGATTTTCAGATGAAAAGTGAGAGCAAAACTCAATGAGATGAGCCCCGCCGAAGGACAAAATTATCGACAGTCTCACAGAGCTTTTGCTGAGATACAAATCTGAGATGACCACTTAACGAAAGCAAGATCGCAATCATGATTCAGTTACCTATTGTATTTGTCATTCTTTAATCATTACTACTTTACATGAAAAGCAAAACCAAATAATTCGAATCAGTCACCTTCGTTTGATCGTCTGAGGAATTTGTTTCCGTTTTCGGCCGGCAATTCTTCACCTGGAAACGAGCAGGTAAGAATTTAGTGAGCTTTGGCGTCCAAATGTTCCATACATTACGATAGGTATGCTAAAAAGAATAATTTATAAATGAATTTCAAAATTATATCTATTTTACATAAAAAGAAGCAAGTAAGAAATTAGTGAGTTTAGTGACGCAATGATACAAGACTTGTAGACAAAATCTGATAGAAAAACCAAAAAGGGTGAGCCCTGGCGGAGAACAAAATGATCGGTTGTTATAACAGTACTTTGCAAATTTGGAATATTTATAGAGTCTTGCCAAAAAGTCTTCCACAAACCCTAACGATGGTGTTAATGACTTATCATGTGAGCGCTTCTTTATCTATTACATGTTTTTGATTAGTTCCTTTTGTTTTTCCCTCTCGTTTTTGAACTATGTGTCCTTCTCAGCTGTTCTTGGAATGTCACTTAAAGTCCCCATCGAGCCCCTATTACATTGCCATTATTTTCCATCCCAAGCTTCTCTCGGTTGCATCCTTCTAAACTTAATCATATATAATTGACCGCCCGCTTGGCAGGCTGTATTCTAGTTACTTGATAATCAATGATCTACAAGCTACGGAAGTGAACAAGGGGATCGAAAATGAACCTCTTTCTAGTCTTCCTTGGGAGGCATCACCTGAAAACAAGCAAATTATAATTAAATAAAGTGAGCTTCGCAACGATCCAAGGCTTGTGGACAAAATCTGAAAGCAAAGACCAATGGGGTTAGCAACGGCGGAGGACAAAATGATCAGTTGTCTCAACAGAGATCTGAAAAAAGGACTGAAACATATTTGCGAATAACTAACCCACATAACTGACATGATGTGGTGTCAACCTTCTGTCTGTCTGTTGTATGGTTTAATTTGGATCAATATTAATGTTTCTTTTTGGCCTTACTTGATCATACTCTCGCCATACAACGGAAATTAAAGTGCTACATTGCTCAACTGCAATATTCAACTACACCGATACAGCAGAAATGCTTATAAAAATGATATATACTTTAAATCATCAAAATAATTATGTACTTTATATCAACAGCGAAAACAAATAATTTGAAAGAACAACCTTGAAGTTGTTGGTATCCTTTTCCCTCGGCGGCCTCCTTTTCTTCAGCTGAAAACAAGCAGATAACAATTTTATCTCTCGAAAATATTTCTTGAATTTTTTTTTTATTGTACATAGCTTATGAGCCTCTTATTGTACATAGCTGAATGAGCCGTTTTAAGGGTGCGCTGAAGCGCTTTTTAAATATCCATTAGCTGCTCGTCTTTTTCAGTATCAATTGTTACTATGGATTGTTAATTATCCAATTTGTCTCTTGTAAATAGTTCTTGAACCTCTTTTCTATATTGTGCATAGCTTATGCCGTTTTTATCTT